>NC_086446.1:59021375-59076375 GCF_028390025.1 Pseudophryne corroboree | reverse complement strand
GAACCTCGCCCAGCGCTAGCAGCCCACACCCCAGAAGGAGGGACCCTGACAGAGAACCCGGACTGGAAAGTCCCAGCCCCCCCGTACCTGCCGAGGCTAGACCGTGACAGAGTTCATTAAAATTATCAACATCTGGAAAATCTTAATAAATAATACTAAGCAGTACAGCATCAGCTACCAGCAGCATGTAATCTCACATGCAGTCTCCACTGTCACCATCTTTATCATCAACCTTATAAGCAGTCAGAGGTAGTCCTAGTTCCAATTTCCAAAGGCAAACTGACCCTTCCCCTATCTAGGATTCCCAAAAAGCTAGAGCTGCTGCTGTAGGGAAGGGGTGATCTTTATCACAGAAGGGGACCAAGAAGATGACTAGTAGTTGCACACAATTGTCCTTGAAACAATCATTTTCAAGAGGAATGAGCCTCAATCCTGTTGCTCATTGGACCACTGAAGCCATGACAGCTTTGTTAGCATTAGATCTGCATCCAATATCCACCATCAATGCATCTGGTTTTAGGCGATTAGTTGAGGTCATGTGCCCATGCTATCAAATTTCATCTCAATTCTATTTTTCCAGAACAGCAATTCCTGACCTGTACAGGAACGATAAACAAAAACATTCTTTGCCTAGAAAATGCCATTGTACCCACTGTCCACTTATCTACAGATATGTGGACAAGCAGTACTAGTTAGAGTAAAGTTGACATGACTGAGAGCCATGGGTGGATTTAGGGGTGAGGGTGCCCCTAGGTACAACAGTTCCCCCCCCTCCCCACCTGCCTAATTTTGGTATTTTTACTGATTGGCTATCGTCAAATGAGGGCTTATAACCAATTTAGTATATGTTTACGAAGTAGGACAACTTACAGGGGCAGTATGTGAATGTCCTACCCAATTACACTCCATTCAAGATGGCATGTGGTACAGTACAATGGAAATATTTTGCAGTTACTGGTACTTTTTAGGCAGACAGTTCAAATACAAGCAACCAAGTGCCACCCCTAGGCACTTGCCTCATGGTAAATTCCCCACTGCTGAATGCCCACTGGGTGGGTATATCACCTTCAACAGCAGGAGTATCTAATACAACAGCTCATTCACAGGCAGGCTTCACTAAGAAGCATACCATGTTAATCTTGGAAAAACTCACGGATGTGACAGCAAATTGGCTTACCCTCCTAAGACTCTTATCAGGATTTGTAGTTTCTGATAATGCAAGTAACATAGGTGGTCATTCCGAGTTGTCCGCTCGTTGCCGTCTTTCGCAATGCAGCGATTAGGTGGAAAATGTGCATGCGCTAAGTTATTTAACACAAAACTTAGTAGATTTGCTGTTGTTTGAGCGGCGCTTTTCAGTCGCTCTGCTGATCAGTGAGTGATTGACAGGAAGTGGGCGTTTCTGGGAGGTAAATGAGCGTTTTCCGGGAGTGTGCTAAAAAACGCAGGCGTGTCAGGCTAAAACGCAGGAGTGGCTGGAAAAACGGGGGAGTGGCTGGCCGAACGCAGGGCATTTGTGACGTCAAACCAGGAACTAAACTGACTGAGGTGATCGCAAGATAGGAGTAGGTCTGGAGCTACTCAGAAACTGCAGGAAAATATTTAATAGCAATTCTGCTAATCTTTTGTTCGCTATTATGCTAAGCTAAGATACACTCCCAGAGGGCGGTGGCCTAGCGTGTGCATTGCTGCTAAAAGCAGCTAGCGAGCGACCAACTCGGAATGAGGGCCATAGGGGCTAATTCAGATCTCATCGCAGCAGCAAATTTGTTAGCTAATGGGCAAAACCATGTGACCTGCAGGAGGGGCAGATATAACGTGCAGAAAGTTAGATTTGGGTGGGGTGTGTTCAAACTGAAATCTAAATTGCAGTGTAACAATAAAGCAGCCAGTATTTACCCTGCACAGAAACAATATAACCCACCCAAATCTATCTCTCCATGCACATGTTATATCTGCCCCCCTCTACCCCCCCCCCCCCCTTCCCGCAGTGCACATGGTTTTGCCCATTAGCTAACAAATTTGCTGCTGCGATCAGATCTGAATTACCCCCATTGTACGAGCATTACAACTGGGTAACTTTCGACATGTACCATGTTTTGTGCACACAATAAACTTGGTGGTTCAGAATTGATTAAAATATGATAGCTCTTTGCAGGATATGCTGATGGTGGCCCAAACCATTTCTCCCCATTTGGCAACCACATATAGAAGAATACAGCAGCAGCAAGAACAGTTCAATTTGCCATGCCACCAACTGAAGCAAGAGGTTGTAACCAGGTTGACCCCCACCCTTTATATTATGCATCAGTGATTGGAGGCACAGCTATGAGCCATCATGACGTACATATCAAGCCATGAGATAGGAAGGGGGGGACATCGGCATGTTGCCCAACTGCAGTACACTGGACAATACTCTAATAAAACTACTGGAAAATCAGCTAGAAAAGATGGAGGAAATGATTCCTCAAAGTACACTGAACTTTTAGATCAAGTTCTTTATTCACTTTGCAAGGACTAAAGGATTTGCCAAAATTTGCAATTGGATCAGTACATTTTGGCAACAATGCTTGATCCTAGGTTTAAGTCCAGTGTAATATTTTATTTCCAAATGTCACAGATCTTAAGAGATGCAAAGAACTCCTTGCAAGCAATCTGTCATCTCAAGTTGCACATAACATGACGTCTTCTACAAATTGTCAGGAGCCGGAGTTCTGTTCCCCATGCCTTACCAGTCTGCAGCCTTGTCCAGCTACAGGTATCACATGGGTGTTATACCGCTCGCCATTCTGCTCCCCAGTGTGCATGCTCCAGCACCCCAAGACACTGCTCCCCTCCTCGCTATCTTTTCCTCCAGCCGCAGGAACTAGGCACTGCCATATTGCTACCGGTCATCTAATCGATACTCCGCCAATCTCAAGCATAGGTCCAGTCAGCTGACTTTTCTGTATAAACCACTGATGGGCAAGGGAGATAAAAGGGCTGCTGTGAGCACTAGCAAATGACCCAGAACAATATCTCTGTCTCAGCTACATCTAGGCTCCAGACTCCTGAGTTCAACACGTGTTCCAGAAGCTCTGTCTTTCTCTCCAGCAAAACTTAGTTGTTTGCTCCAGTGTTGAGCAGTATAACCAGCACTGTGATCTAGCAAACTAATAGAAAAATCCAGTGTGCTAATCATGTGTGCTGCTGACACCAGACACCTGTTGCAGTTCACTGGTTCCAGTCCAAGTGCAAGTGAGCTTTCAAACTGACTCCTGTTCCAGTTCACTGGTTCCAGTCATGTACAAGTGCAAGGCAGCTTCCAAGCTGACTCCTGTTCCAGTCCTCACTAGTTTCAGCCATGTCCAAGTGCAAGTCAGATCGTAAGCCGACTCCTGTTCCATTTCTCACTGGTTCCAGTCTGGCCTACATTCTAGTCAGTTCCTACCAACTCTTTTTCCAGTACTCACCTGTTCCAGTCCAGTCAAGTTTAATCCAGTTCCAGTCTCCATACCCCAAAAAATAGTCTAATAAAGTTCTCCTGAGTTATATTCCTCCCTGTTCTTTGTTCACCTCATGCACAAGAATTGCCTTCATTCACCCAGGTTCCTGCACATAGCATCCCCTACAGAACTAACACCATCATCGAACTTGAATCCACAAAAAAACAGTTCTGACACAAATGTTGCAATTAGGAAAAAGCTGACCTTTTCCAAGAGACCCGCTAGTGATGATGATGATGATGACTCAGCTCAGTACACCATAGTGAAACATGACATCTGGTCAGGCTTAAAAGAACTGGCCACATATGCAGATACCATACAGCAGTTTAGTCCAGCTATAATGTAGATTTAGTAGTCAGTCAGTATAATTAGCTTATAGTTGGTTATTAATAGCAAATCCAGTTTTGTTAATAATGCTGGTATCAGACGTTAGTAAGCATGTATCTTAAATAAGTCAGTACTGGTCTTATTGTTTGAACAAGACCACTATTTGTATGCATATGTGAGTCACATTTGCAGGAGACCGAGGGTGGTTAGTATAAAATTTGTTAGAGTATGAGATAGTCCTTTTTTTACAGTGCCAGTATAAACTCAATTATACTGTATAAGTTATTATACTGACTAACTACTAAGTCCAGATTATAGCTGGATTGAATTCATACTCATGAACTGTGGAAATCATTCTATTCTGTATATTTTTCTACATATATTGTCTGTGCAATAAATTGTTTTTTAATTGATGTGTGGCTGAGCAAAGCTTTTTTTTCTGTGGTGAACTATGGGGGTAATTCAGATCTGATCGCAGCAGCAAATTTGTTAGCTAACGGGTAAAACCATGGGGGTAATTCAGAGCTGATCGCTGCTGTGGCGATCAGACACAAACTGTGTATGCACGGCAATGCACGTCGCGTGGGTCCAAAGCGTATCGCCACCCAGCTATGGGTTTGTGCGACGGATCCGTTCACATGGGCGATCACAAGGAGATTGACAGGAAGAAGGCGTTTGTGGGTGTCAAATGACTGTTCTCAGGGAGTGTTTGTAAAAACACAGGCGTGTCCATGAGTTTTCAGTGAGGGTTCCAGATGTCAATTCCGGTCCCGGAAAGGCTGATGTGATCGCATCGGCTGAGTAAGTCCTGGGCTGAGCAGAGACTGCTCAAAATCTGTTTGTACAGCTCTGTTACACATGCATTTGCACACTTGCACAGCTAAAATACACAACCCCTATAGGTGGCGACTATCCGATCGCAGCAGTGCAAAAATCACCAACTAGCAATCAGGTCTGAATTATCCCCCATGTGCAGTGCAGGTGTGGCAGATGTAACACGTGCAGAGAGAGTTAGATTTGGGTGAGTTATATAGTATCTGTGCAGGGTAAATATTGGCTGCTTTATTTTTATACTGCAATATAGATTTCAGTTTGAACACACCACACCCAAATCTAACTCTCTCTGCACATGTTATATCTGCCTCACCAACAGTGCACATGGTTTGGCCCATTGGCTAACAATTTTGCTACTGCAATCAGATCTGAATTAATCCTTATGTCCCCTAAGATTTGGTATATATTCTAGTGGAAGAGGTTAACAATTGCCTCTTAATAAGGAGCAGCAGCCCAACCATCGTACATTCATTGCTGTCAATAAGGTTAGGCAGGCCTGCCATCAGGGGGGTGCTGCGGGCACAAATGACCTGGGCCCGGCCTCTCTAACAGAGAGGAGAGGGCCCGGGCCGCTCATGCCGCCGTCCGCCACGATGCTCCTCCCACTTTTCATTACAGAGTTCTGGCACTGTCAAAGGAGGGGGAGAGGATGCTGCAAGCTTCTATTGTAAACGTCCCTCCAAAAATGGTTGTCTCCTCTGAGGCGGCGGCCATTTTGGCAGATACTTTTCAATAGAAGCTTGCAGCGTCCTCTACCCCTCCCGTGACAGTGCCAGATCTCAGTCATGAAAAGGGGCGGAGCTACACGGACCAGGCTGCTACAGCACCTGCCAGCCTGTGAAAGGTAAGTTGAGGGAGAGTGAGTGGGAGAGAGAAAGTGTGTGTGTGTGTGTTTGTATGTATGTTGTATATATATTTATTTTGTATGTTTTTTTAATATATATTCATATATATATTTTTTTTGGGGGGGCGGGGGCTGCCTATTTTGTGAGTCCCGGGCCCCAGAATTTCTGATGGCAGCCCTGAGCTTAGGAACCAGCGCCTGTGTAAAACTTTGTGTGTGTTGATACCATACAGCATCAATAGAATGGATGAGAATGACTTGAATGATAATGTACAAGTTAGCAGCTCACACAGGTTGATATTTATCACACCTTGGAGCAAAGGCGGATTCAGACCTCTTGGGGCCCTGAGCAAGACACCGATTTGGGGCCCACCTACCTCAAACAATCAATAACACTATATTTTTGTTCCTGATTTATTCCACTTATTTGTAATTTTTCTTCCTTATATTCAACATTTTAAACATTACTTACATTACAAGCACACCGTGGATGATCCTGCACAGTATTACCCAGGTGCTGAAGATATTAGAGGGAGGAGCACCCTGGAATATGCTTTCTCTACAGTGTATCTCTCAAGACAATGGTAGAGGATGGGGATACAGACACAAGCAGTCTTACTATAGCTTCTGAGCTACAAGCAATGTAACCTGCTTGGAACAAGGCAGCAGTCTGCATAATTCCTGCTGGGGAAGACAGAGTATTTACACAGTATCTCTCCCCCTATTTTTGTAACTGACCACAGGTGATACCATTAAGACTGGATGGATGATGTATAGACATACAAGAGAGGAGATATTCGCAACCTGATGGTCACAGTTAAGTTCATTTGGATTTGCGGATCATGATCATGGCTCATCTTGTAATGGTTCTTTCAGCCTTGCTTGCACACACATACACCAGCAACAGTTTGTTAAATATACTGTAGCACACAAATCACACAAACACTTGTCACCCATTGGGGTCAATCCAAATAGCCATGGCAGTGGCCGCACTTTGGGGTGGCCTGAACTCGCTGATCAGTGCTCGCTGCCCCATAGGGTACCGTGCAATTTAGTGTTAATTCAGGCAGAAATCAGGCTGCAAAGGGTGCAAGATCAGGTTCTGCTGCCAGCGTTTAAGCTCTACGGTAACGGCACTTCACACTCTTCGCAGCTAATTGGATTGACCCCATTGTGTGCGGAGTTATATATATATATATATATATATATATATTGTGACAAGAACACTGGGATAGTGTTTGAGGGCAGGTATGTTTGTCCCAGGTTCTTGTCTTACATGTTTTAGAAAGTGTTAACTTCTAGGAAAAATGCTTTTGGTTTTGTCAGAACCTTTTCAGTTTGCTGTAAAAGCTGGGTATAGGCTCTAAGAGAGAGATAAGGAGAGTTCTAGACATTGGGCCCAGTTCGGGTCTTTGGCCTCACAGAGGGCTAATCAGGGTTTCAGCTGTGTAAGAGTGTTATAGGGCTGTTAGCCTGATTAGTATGGGCAGACTGCCTGGGAAGGCTGCAGGGTCTGTGTGAGAGGAACACGCTTTTTGACACAAGTAAGCTACACAGTATTTACTGGAGAACTCTATGTTTTTGTTTAGTGACAGTTAGGAATATCTTGTGTTTAGTTAGTGCCGGACAGGCAAGGTATTTTCTTTTGGTGTTTTGTTTTATTTTTCTGTTTCAATAAAACTGGCCTGGGTCAATTGTACCAGAAACTGGACTTGTGTTGTTCCTCAGCTGCTGCGTGCTGCCATATTCCCCAGGAAGAGGCGCCTTGCACCCCTACAGTGTTACAACTTGGTGGAGAATGCGAGCATGCCGTTCTGCGCATAAGTGAAAGCAGCAGCTTTGTGAGGCCTGCAGAAAACGGTGGTTTATGCAGATACAGCCCAGTGTGAAGTTACTGAGACTCACCCCTGAGGGTTTGATATATGTCCTGGGTGAAAGCAGCTACAAAGCCGCCTGAAAAATCTGTCGACATGGACGATCTGCCTAAAGCCTTGCTGCAAGCTACAGCGGCTCAGCAGGAGGCCAACAGACAGCAGCAGGTGGCAATGGAGGAAAATAGGAGACAACAGCAGGCAGCTGTTGACGAACTTTACAGGCAACAGCGTCAGGATAGAGAGGCCTTAACAGAAGTGATGCAGAGCCTTGCAGCCCGGATTGGAGATATGGCCGTCAGTGCTCCGACCAGCTCTAGTTCTATACGGGCCAGTCACTTCCTGCAGAAAATGACAGAGGCTGATGATGTGAAGGCCTACTTGACCACGTTTGAAAGGACTGCAGAGCGTGAGAACTGGCCAAAAGCACAGTGGGCCAGTCTGCTGGCACCTTTTCTGTCAGGTGAGCCCCAAAAAGCGTACTTTGATTTAAGCCCTGCTGAGGCTCGGGACTATGATAAAGACTGAGATCCTGACCCGCCTGGGAGTCACGCTGTCAGTACGAGCACAACGGGTGCACCGTTGGGTGTACGCCATGGAGAAGCCTCCGCGCTCCCAGATGCACAACCTTATTAAGCTAACAAAAAAATGGCTACAGCCAGAGACATTAACTGGTCCCCAGATGGTTGAAAGAGTCGTCATGGACCGCTACTTGAGATCTTTGCCCATGGTCCTGCGCAAGTGGGTGAGCCATGGAAACCCGGGTACTGCTGACCAATTAGTGGACATGGTAGAGCGGTATTTGGCAGCAGAGGAACTACTGATGACCACCCAGCAACCCATAGATCCTCGACAGCGCCTTTCAGTAAAGACTGGTAAGACTGTTCTGTGGGAAAACGTTGCTGGGCGGTTAAGAGAACGCAAGGCTGGAGAGACTGTAAACACTGGCCCTGGAGACAGGCCAATGGGGCTAGAACGGTCTATGTTGCCCAAACGGGTTGATAATCGTGTGGTTAAATGTTTTAGATGTGGTATGCCAGGTCATGTTATTGCCAATTGCCCAGTCATGCAAGAACCCATGCAATGTGATGCTGCCTTTGAATGTCGCAGAATGTCTTTCTTTGCTAGGTTAGCCTGTACTGTGGTACCTTCACCTGAGCTGGAAAAACAAATGTGTGATGTGTTCTTAGAGGGTAACCGGGTAGAGGCCTTGCTAGATTCAGGAAGTTTAGTTACCCTCGTGAAAGCTGGGTTAGTGAACCCCTTAAAGGTCCAGCAAATACCTATTGGGGTAACTTGCATATATGGGGATACCCAGTATTATGTCACTGCTGAAGTGAATATAGAAACTTGTTGTGGGTCAGCAATGGTTAAAGTAGGACTGGTCCCCACCTTGGTACATAAGGCCATAATAGGGAGGGATTTTCCTCATTTTTGGAAACTGTGGGAATCACGTTTATCAACAGATGTGAGAAGTGAAGAGCCAGTTGATAATGCCGGTGATTGTATGGATGTACGTGTGTCTTCGGAACTTACTGACCCTTTGCCTTTTGCTAGTTTGGCTGGGGAAGTAACAGATGGGGAGTCCAGTGAGGACCCTCTTGCTGGGAACAGAGACATAGTGGTTAGAACCGAAAGCGTGCCTGACCTGGAGGTAAAAAAGGATCTGTTTGCATCTGAACAGTTAAAGGATCCTACCCTGATAAAGGCTAGAGAGAATGTTAAGATTGTTAATGGGGAGCCTGTGGTACCAGGTGACAGGGTTACGTATCCCCACATGGCCATCTGTAATGAGCTCTTGTACCACATTGTCAAAAAGGGTGAGGATGTGGTAGAACAGCTGGTAGTACCCCAGCCTTATCGGAGAACGGTACTAGATTTAGCTCATAGTCACGTTACAGCAGGACATTTAGGGGCAGAAAAACCACTGAAAGAGTTTTTACAAAGGTTCTTTTGGCCAGGGGTTTATAAAGAAGTGTCTGAATATTGTTCTTCCTGTCCTGAATGCCAGTATCATGCCCCTAGACCCCATTTCAGGAGCCCACTAGTTCCCATGCCTATTATAGAGATCCCATTTGACAGAATAGCCATGGATCTCGTGGGGCCCTTGTTAAAGTCCGCTCGGGGCCATCAGTATATCCTGGTAATAATGGACTATGCCACTCGATATCCTGAGGCTGTCCCTTTACGCACTATCACAACCAAGGCGATAGCTAGGGAGCTGGTGCAGGTTTTTAGTAGAGTGGGAATACCAAAAGAAATTTTGACTGACCAAGGTACTCCATTTATGTCAAAGGTCATGAAAGAATTGTGCAAATTATTTAAGGTCACTCACCTCAGGACGTCCATTTACCATCCCCAAACTGATGGGTTGGTGGAAAGGTTTAATAAAACATTAAAAAGTATGTTAAAAAAGGTGGTTGATAAAGATGGGAAAAATTGGGATTGTTTGTTGCCCTACTTGTTAATGGCCGTCAGAGAAGTTCCTCAGTCCTCTACGGGGTTTTCTCCATTTGATTTGTTGTATGGTAGACACCCCAGAGGGCTGTTGGACGTTGCCAAAGAGACGTGGAAAGGACAGCCCACTCCTTATAGAAGCGTTATTGAACATGTATCACAAATGCAGGATAGGATTGCAGCCATGGTACCTATAATCAGAGAGCACATGGAACAGGCCCAAAGTGCTCAACAGAGGGTATACAACCGGAGTGCCAAGATACGGGAATTTGCTCCTGGAGATAGAGTTCTTGTTTTGGTACCCACTGTGGAAAGCAAGTTCCTAGCTAAATGGCAGGGTCCATTTGAGATTAGGGAAAAAGTGAATGAGGTTAATTACAAAGTATACCAGCCGGGAAAGAGAAAACCCGAACAAATTTATCATGTTAACTTAATCAAACCCTGGAAAGATAGGTTGTCTCTGTCAGCGGAGCCTTGCCCTTCGGTGTCTTCACCTCGGTTGCTCCCCGCAGTTAATGTGTCAGAGACATTATCAGCTGGTCAGAAAAATCAGGTTAAAGAATTTCTCATCCAAAATAGGGAAATATTTTCAGAGCTGCCTGGCCGAACGACCATAATAAAACATGACATTGTCACAGAACCAGGGGTCAGGGTCCATTTAAAGCCATATAGGATTCCGGAAGCTCAGCGAGAAGCTGTTTCTAAAGAAGTTAAAACCATGTTAGAACTTGGAGTCATAGAGGAATCTAACAGTGAGTGGTCCAGTCCCATAGTTCTTATCCCAAGCCCGACGGTAGCTTACGCTTCTGTAATGACTTTCGTAAGTTAAATGAGGTATCCAAGTTTGATGCATACCCCATGCCCCGTGTGGACGAGCTTATAGAAAGGCTGGGAACAGCTAGGTTTCTCACCACGTTGGACCTGACCAAAGGTTACTGTCAAATACCTTTATCTGATGGCGCAAAAGAAAAAACAGCCTTTTCGGTTCCGGAGGGGCTGTACCAGTACAAGATGTTACCCTTTGGGTTGCATGGGGCTCCAGCAACCTTTCAACGGGCAATGGATAAAATTTTGAGGCCCCATAGAAAATATGCAGCTGCCTATTTGGATGATGTAGTAATTCACAGTACAGACTGGGGGTCCCATTTGGTTAAAGTACAAGCAGTACTGGACTCAATCAGAGAGGCAGGGTTAACTGCTAACCCAAAGAAGTGCTGCCTCGCAATGGAGGAGGTCAAATACTTGGGCTTCACCATAGGCAGAGGTCTGATTAGGCCCCAATTGATTAAAATTGATGTTATTCAAAACTGGCCTCGTCCAGTGAATAAAAAACAGGTAAGGGCTTTTTTGGGAATAACTGGGTACTATAGACTGTTTATTCCCAATTTTGCGACTACGGCGGTGCCGTTGTCAGACCTTACCAAAGGGAAGCAGTCAAATATGGTGAAATGGAACCCTGATGCAGAAAAAGCGTTCCAATCGTTAAAAGTGGCTTTGTGTTCACAACCGGTATTGATAACACCAGATTTTTCAAAAGAATTTGTGGTACAGACAGATGCCTCAGAGGTAGGGATAGGGGCTGTGCTGTCCCAAACCAGAGATGGGGACGAACACCCTATCATTTATTTGAGTAGGAAACTCAATGAGCATGAAAAAAGGTATGCCATTGTGGAAAAGGAGGCTTTGGCCATTAGGTGGGCACTAGATACCTTGAGATATTACCTCTTGGGTAGACAATTCAGACTAGTGACAGACCATGCCCCTTTAAAATGGATGTATGTAAATAGAGGCAAGAATGCTCGTGTAACTAGATGGTTTCTAGCGTTGCAGGACTTTAAGTTTACTGTCGAACATAGACCGGGAACACAATTGGCCAACGCAGGTGCATTGTCTCGCATCTTCTGTTTGGGGGCTACAAGTGTTCCGGCCCCTAGGTCGAAACAGGGGAGGGGGATATGTGACAAGAACACTGGGATAGTGTTTGAGGGCAGGTATGTTTGTCCCAGGTTCTTGTCTTACATGTTTTAGAAAGTGTTAACTTCTAGGAAAAATGCTTTTGGTTTTGTCAGAACCTTTTCAGTTTGCTGTAAAAGCTGGGTATAGGCTCTAAGAGAGAGATAAGGAGAGTTCTAGACATTGGGCCCAGTTCGGGTCTTTGGCCTCACAGAGGGCTAATCAGGGTTTCAGCTGTGTAAGAGTGTTATAGGGCTGCTAGCCTGATTAGTATGGGCAGACTGCCTGGGAAGGCTGCAGGGTCTGTGTGAGAGGAACACGCTTTTTGACACAAGTAAGCTACACAGTATTTACTGGAGAACTCTATGTTTTTGTTTAGTGACAGTTAGGAATATCTTGTGTTTAGTTAGTGCCGGACAGGCAAGGTATTTTCTTTTGGTGTTTTGTTTTATTTTTCTGTTTCAATAAAACTGGCCGGGGTCAGTTGTACCAGAAACTGGACTTGTGTTGTTCCTCAGCTGCTGCGTGCTGCCATATTCCCCAGGAAGAGGCGCCTTGCACCCCTACAGTGTTACAATATATATATATATATATATATATATTTTTTTTTTTTTTTTTTTCAAGTCCCGCACTCTCATCCATAACAAGCTAACTATAGGGTGCTTCCACTGGGCCCAGAATCTGGGTCCACTTAAACATACAGCCGTATCCACATATGTGGAAGGGAGCACTCTCTAATTGACAACTTCACATTGAAGACAGACAAAAGTTCATTTTATTCAGATGTTTTTCTGTAATGACATTGCTGTCGACGTTTCTGTTCCGTTAGGGAATCTTTATTAAGACTGGTGTGACATTAACTCTCACAATTCAAATGAACACACAAAGGTAGATTCAACATGGATTGATTCACATTGCGAGTTATCTATCAGAAAGAAGAAAATACATATAATACAACTTAGACCATGCCTCCCAGGTCCACCAGGGCACCAACAATTACATATACCATAACACCAAGTGCATACATGATACAGTATGTATTGTATTGTTTACATTCACAGATATCTCACCAACAGCGGCAAGTGTGATCCATCCAATTTATATAGATGAATAGATATCAATAAAGAAGCACCATATGTGAACAGTACACCGTGAAACGGATATGCAGTATTAGGGAAAACACTCACAATCATGCTCATAATACCGCCATAAGCAACAAAGGCAAAAAGGCTAACACCACCAACACTATAAAGGAAATAAATATACATGTGTATATAGCGTTAACTACAGTGAAGCCAATAAATTCACTTAATATTACTACTTAATACCACTCCTAAATCCATCGCAAACTTACTAGTCAGAAGAGTTTTCAATACTACTCCAGGTGATCGCATACAGTAAATCAGCTTAGAGGCACTGTATAAGTAAAAAACACAATCTGATGGAACATCAAGTAAAGTAACTCCAATAACCATAATATCAAAAGAAACTGTTACTTACAGACATATGCCGTTTCTCCAAACATACCATGCTGCTAGCTCAACTAACACACCACTGGCTAAGATATATATGGTAGCGTCTAGTTTACCTCCGTGGAGAGGACCTTTCCCACAACCTCCTGGGTCCATGTCACAATCTATTCGGAATAGTAAAGTGTGGCGAGCGAAGTGGAGTGAGACACCGAGCCCGAATCGTGGCGAGCGTCCAGTGCTGCATATAAAAATGTTTTCACCCCAAACGAACGGAGAACGAAGAAAACATTTAGGTGCTGTAAGGGCGGAAGCTCTCTCCTGCCCTCTCATTTTGTCACTTCCAGGTCCTGAGCACGAAGTCAACATAGAAACAAACAGATATATATAGCTCAGTGGCTGGAAGTGGACCTCCCGGACCGGAAGTAGGATAACTATCACATAAAGTACTACTAACCATCTCTTAATAAACATATCTGGCATTAACAATATAAACCGCTGACAGTCCTTCACGGAGACGCTAACCTCTAGTTTCACCAGGCAGTAAAACAACCAGAACATACTTAATTACATCCCTCATAAGCTGCTTGCTTTCCACAGAGCCGGAAACCGGAAGTATAATGCGTTCCAACGCCTAGCGCCATCCATATTATAAGGGAGGGAGCGCCCAAGGAGACACAGGCTATTAGAATACACACAACATACATAAAACCAATGTACCCATACAAAATGACAAAGACATCATAAAACACATATTTGGTATATACATATTACATAATCTATTAATAGTATGGAAACAGTCCCATTATTGACAATGTAGTGCTCTCAATCAGAGTATGTGCAATATATATTTACATAATATGTACAATTCCTTCTATAGCAATGATAGAAATAGCACTATGTCTTTCTCATAAGCAAGTGGAGTACTACAAACCAGGAGCGACCAAATTCAGTATTATTTTATAATCAAATACAGAGACTCAAAGGCTCCGTGAAATCTCAATTGCCATATATACAAAAAGTATAAGCCCCAAAGAAAAAAAGTATTGTTCATAGTAAGGCATGAATCATACTAGACTATCATAAAAAGACAGTAAGCTGTTATTTTCATTCAAACCCCTAGTGTCCAATTTATTTATCCAAAAGCTTTCCCGCAGTTTCAGTTTTAGTGTTCTGTCTCCACCCAAAGGTAAAGGTGGTATCCATCTATCTATCAATTTACATTTAAGGTTAGCAACCTGATGCTTATGCTGAAGAAAATTATGTGCCACAGGTTTGTCTATTTGTCCCGTTAGCAAAGCAGAATGGATAGAAGATCTGTGATTGACCATTCTGTCCCTGAAAGGTCTGGTTGTAAGACCTGCATAATACAGGCCACACGGGCACATTAGTAGGTAGATGACAAAATCTAATTTACAATTTAAATGATACATCATTTTGAACTTCTTACCTGAATGGGGGTGGACAAAAAATGGACCTGTCGTCATTGAGCGATACATAGTGCAGCTTCCGCATGAGAAGCTGCCTGGCTTAGACTTCATTAATTGCATTATATCACGATCATTGTTTGGATACAAGGCAGGCCTCATTAACAGTTGCTTTAAATTAGGTCCTCTCTTGAATGCTACAAGAGGTGGTTTCATTTTAGTAAAGGGCAATGTGCAGGGCCGGTGCAAGGTTTCTCGGCACCCTAGGCAAAACTTCTGCCTTCTGCCCCTTCCTCCTTCCCACCCTTCAGATGAAAGGCATGCTGCTCTCACCCCCTCCCCCCTACTCTGTTAAATGTCTGCTGTTCTATCCCCCCAAAAATCTGTGTTCATGCTGCTGCTCATCCCCCCAGACTGTGTGCATGCCTGCTCCTTATCTCCCCCCCTCCCCTCACCACATCGCTGCTCTCGCTCTCTTTCCTTATCAATGCAGAGATTGCACTGTGCAGCCACCTTACCTGCATGCTGCAATGCAGAGTTGGAACTGAGTAGTCTGTGAAAGAGCCTGGAATGAAGAGCAGGTGCTGCATGTCACCCCCAGTCAGGACTCCAGGAGCTGTCAAAGTTACTGCCTGTGCCGGGTGGAGGTGGAGCTGGAGGCTGCAATACGGGAGCTTAGCAGTCACGGCTACTGTAAGATACGCATTCTGGGGGATTGCAGTGGCTGTGAGAGATGGGACTATGCTACCTTTTTAGGCAGCTGTAGCAGGCCGCCCCCTCAAGTCCTGGCGCCCCTAGGCAGCTGCCTAAAGCTGCCTAGTGGAAGCTCCGGCCCTGGCAATGTGGAATCAGAAGATAACACCGGACAATGTTTGTTCAATGTATTTCGGATCTGCCTAGCACAATTATCATATTTCATTGTAAAAATCATATTGTTATTTAGTTATCTATTTGTTTCTTAGATGGAACTTGTCCAGTGTAGATCTTATTGGCCTTTCTCTGGCAATTCTTCAATGTCTGTAAATTGTACCCTCGCTCTAAAAATCTATTGATGACTTCAAGTATTTGTTTGTCTCTGTGGGTCTCATTAGACTTGATCCTCATCACCCTAAGATATTGTGAGACAGGTAGATTTTGCTTAAGAGCCGGTGGGTGGTGACTACTGGCATGCAACATCAAGTTGCGATCAGTAGATTTATGATACAAAGTAGTGGTGAACATATTGTCATTCTTGAGTACAGTCACATCAAGGAAGTTGATTTCAGTAACAGAAAATGTATGTTTGAATTTTATTGGACAATCTAATGCATTAAGTTCATTCACCATAGAAAACAAAGAATGGCTACGTCAGTGGAATGCGGATGCGGATTACAGAAAGGATGTAGAAAGTCTACCTTTCACAGGTGAAGCCCTGTTTGGAGATGAACTGGATACGTGGCTATCCAAGGCTACGGCGGGTAAGTCTACATACCTTCCTTCTGCTAGGAAAACCTACTCTGCTAACTCTGCAGTCCTTTTGGACAGCAAAGTTCAAAGATAAATCCAAAAGGAACTTCTGCTACTTTCAAGGGTAATAGAAGTAAACCCTGAAACCTGCACCTGCAGGTTCACAGGAACAGACCTCCAGCTCTGCTTCCTCAAAGCATTCAGCATGACGGTGGCCCACACTGCCTGGAAGACAGGCAGGCGGGAGCCCGCTTAAGATATTCAGTCACATATAGGCAACATCCGGCCTAGATCCCTGGGTCAAAGATCTTATCGCCCAGGGCTACAGACTGGAGTTTCAGGATCTCCCACCTCACAGATTCTTCAAATCAAGCTTACCAGCTTCTCCAGAAGCAAGTACGACTTTACAGCAAGCAATACAAAAACTGGTACAGACTCAGGTCATTGTTCCCGTTCCACCTCAGCTACAGAACAAAGGTTATTATTTCAAATTCATTCAGCTGTAAAGGCGGAAGTTCTCTCCTGCCCTCTCGTTTTGTCACTTTCAGGTCCTGAGCACGAAGGTAACAGACACAACCCTTATAATATGGATGTTGATCTCTGATGTTTGGCTTCCGCGTTCCACACCACGCTAGGCGATGGAACGCATTATACTTTCAGTTTCCGGCTCTGTGGAACGCAGAGCGCTTCCGCAAGCGGCTTATGAGGGATGTAATTAAGTATATTCTGGTTGTTTTACCGCTTGGTGAAACTAGCGGTTAGCATCTCCGTGAAGGACTGTCAGCGATTAATATTTTTAATGCCAGTTATGTTTATTAAGAGATGGTTAGTAGTATTTAATGTGATAGTTATCCTACTTTCGGTCCGAAAGGTCTGCTACCAGCCACTGAGCTATATATATTAGTGATGTGCACCGGAAATTTTTCGGGTTTTGTGTTTTGGCTTTGGGTTTGGTTCCGCGGCCGTGTTTTGGGTTCGAACGCATTTTTACAAAACCTCACCGAATTTTTTTTGTCGGATTCGGGTTTGTTTTGGATTCGGGTGTTTTTGAAAAAAAAAAACTAAAAAACAGCCTAAATCATAGAATTTGGGGGTCATTTTGATCCCATAGTATTATTAACCTCAATTACCATAATTTCCACTCATTTCCAGTCTATTCTGAACACCTCACACCTGACAATATTATTTTTAGTCCTAAAATTTGCACTGAGGTCGCTGGATGGCTAAGCTAAGCGACACAAGTGGCCGACACAAGCACCTGGCCCATCTAGGAGTGGCACCGCAGTGTCAGGCAGTAACCTCGTACGCCGATTGCTGACAAGGTGAGCGGCGGCACTAAACACTCTTTCGGAGTACACACTGGAGGGAGAGCAACTTAGGTAGAATAAAGCCAGTTTGTGCAAGGGCCTCCAAATTGCCTCTTTTTCCTGCCAGTATACGTACGGACTGTCTGACGTGCCTACTTGGATGCGGTCACTCATATAATCCTCCACCATTCTTTCAATGGTGAGAGAATCATATGCAGTGACAGTAGACGACATGTTAGTAATCGTTGGCAGGTCCTTCAGTTTGGACTAGAGATGAGCGGGTTCGGTTTCTCTGAATCCGAACCCGCCAGAACTTCATGTTTTTTTTCACGGGTCCGAGCGACTCGGATCTTCCCGCCTTGCTCGGTTAACCCGAGCGCGCCCGAACGTCATCATGACGCTGTCGGATTCTCGCGAGGCTCGGATTCTATCGCGAGACTCGGATTCTATATAAGGAGCCGCGCGTCGCCGCCATTTTCACACGTGCATTGAGATTGATAGGGAGAGGACGTGGCTGGCGTCCTCTCCGTTTAGAATTAGAATAGATTAGAGAGACACTTGATTTACTAATTTTGGGGAGCATTAGGAGTACTCAGTAGTGTACAGTGCAGAGTTTTGCTGATAGTGACCAGTGACCACCACTTTTATTTATAATCCGTTCTCTGCCTGAAAAAAGCGATACACAGCACACAGTGACTCAGTCACATACCATATCTGTGTGCACTGCTCAGGCTCAGGCCAGTGTGCTGCATCATCTATATATATTATATATCTGTCTGACTGCTCAGCTCACACAGCTTATAATTGTGGGGGAGACTGGGGAGCACTACTGCAGTGCCAGTTATAGGTTATAGCAGGAGCCAGGAGTACATAATATTATATTAAAATTAAACAGTGCACACTTTTACTGCAGGAGTGCCACTGCCAGTGTGACTAGTGACCTGACCACCAGTATATAATATTAGTAGTATACTATCTCTTTATCAACCAGTCTATATTAGCAGCAGACACAGTACAGTGCGGTAGTTCATGGCTGTGGCTACCTCTGTGTCGGCACTCGGCAGCCCGTCCATAATTGTATATACCACCTAACCGTGGTTTTTTTTTCTTTCTTTATACATACATACTAGTTACGAGTATACTATCTCTTTATCAACCAGTCTATATATTAGCAGCAGACACAGTACAGTGCGGTAGTTCACGGCTGTGGCTACCTCTGTGTCGGCACTCGGCAGCCCGTCCACAATTGTATATACCACCTAACCGTGGTTTTTTTTTCTTTCTTTATACATACATACTAGTTACGAGTATACTATCTCTTTATCAACCAGTCTATATATTAGCAGCAGACACAGTACAGTGCGGTAGTTCACGGCTGTGGCTACCTCTGTGTCGGCACTCGGCAGCCCGTCCATAATTGTATACTAGTATCCAATCCATCCATCTCCATTGTTTACCTGAGGTGCCTTTTAGTTGTGCCTATTAAAATATGGAGAACAAAAATGTTGAGGTTCCAAAATTAGGGAAAGATCAAGATCCACTTCCACCTCGTGCTGAAGCTGCTGCCACTAGTCATGGCCGAGACGATGAAATGCCAGCAACGTCGTCTGCCAAGGCCGATGCCCAATGTCATAGTACAGAGCATGTCAAATCCAAAACACCAAATATCAGTAAAAAGCCACTTTTTTTCTTTGCGTCATGTGCTGTTTGGGGAGGGTTTTTTGGAAGGGACATCCTGCGTGACACTGCAGTGCCACTCCAAGATGGGCCCGGTGTTTGTGTCGGCCACTAGGGTCGCTAATCTTACTCACACAGCTACCTCATTGCGCCTCTTTTTTTCTTTGCGTCATGTGCTGTTTGGGGAGGGTTTTTTGGAAGGGCCATCCTGCGTGACACTGCAGTGCCACTCCTAGATGGGCCCGGTGTTTGTGTCGGCCACTAGGGTCGCTAATCTTACTCACACAGCTACCTCATTGCGCCTCTTTTTTTCTTTGCGTCATGTGCTGTTTGGGGAGGGTTTTTTGGAAGGGACATCCTGCGTGACACTGCAGTGCCACTCCTAGATGGGCCCGGTGTTTGTGTCGGCCACTAGGGTCGCTTATCTTACTCACACAGCGACCTCGGTGCAAATTTTAGGACTAAAAATAATATTGTGAGGTGTGAGGTATTCAGAATAGACTGAAAATGAGTGTAAATTATGGTTTTTGAGGTTAATAATACTTTGGGATCAAAATGACCCCCAAATTCTATGATTTAAGCTGTTTTTTTAGTGTTTTTTGAAAAAAACACCCGAATCCAAAACACACCCGAATCCGACAAAAAAAATTCGGTGAGGTTTTGCCAAAACGCGTTCGAACCCAAAACACGGCCGCGGAACCGAACCCAAAACCAAAACACAAAACCCGAAAAATTTCAGGCGCTCATCTCTAGTTTGGACCAGATGTCAGCATCAGCAGTCGCTCCAGACTGCCCTGCATCACCGCCAGCGGGTGGGCTCGGAATTCGTAGCCTTTTCCTCGCACCCCCAGTTGCGGGAGAATGTGCAGGAGGAGATGTTGACGGGTCGCGTTCCGCTTGACTTGACAATTTTCTCACCAGCAGTTCTTTGAACCCCTGCAGACTTGTGTCTGCCGGAAAGAGAGATCCAACGTAGGTTTTAAATCTAGGATCGAGCACGGTGGCCAAAATGTAGTGCTCTGATTTCAACAGATTGACCACACGTGAATCCTGGTTAAGCGAATGAAGGGCTCCTTCCACAAGTCCCACATGCCTAGCGGTATCGCTCTGTTTTAACTCCTCCTTCAATGCCTCCAGCTTCTTCTGCAAAAGCCTGATGAGGGGAATGACCTGACTCAGGCTGGCAGTGTCTGAACTGACTTCACGTGTGGCAAGTTCAAAGGGTTGCAGAACCTTGCACAACGTTGAAATCATTCTCCACTGCGCTTGAGACAGGTGCATTCCACCTCCTTTGCCTATATCGTGGGCAGATGTATAGGCTTGAATGGCCTTTTGCTGCTCTTCCATCCTCTGAAGCATATAGAGGGTTGAATTCCACCTCGTTACCACCTCTTGCTTCAGATGATGGCAGGGCAGGTTCAGGTTTTTTTGGTGGTGCTCCAGTCTTCTGTACGCGGTGCCTGTACGCCGAAAGTAGCCCGCAATTCTTCTGGCCACCAACAGCATCTCTTGCACGCCCCTGTCGTTTTTTAAATAATTCTGCACCACCAAATTCAAGGTATGTGCCAAACATGGGACGTGCTGGAATTTGCCCAGATGTAATGCACGCACAATATTGCTGGCGTTGTCCGATGTCACATATCCCCAGGAGAGTCCAATTGGGGTAAGCCTTTCTGCGATGATCTTCCTCAGTTGCCGTAAGAGGTTGTCAGCTGTGTGCGTATTCTGGAAAGCGGTGATACAAAGCGTAGCCTGCCTAGGAACGAGTTGGTGTTTGCAAGATGCTGCTACTGGTGCCGTCGCTGCTGTTCTTGCAGCGGGAGGCAATACATCTACCCAGTGGGCTGTCACAGTCATGTAGTCCAGAGTCTGTCCTGCTCCACTTGTCCACATGTCCGTGGTTAAGTGGACATTGGGTACAACTGCATTTTTTAGGACACTGGTGAGTCTTTTTCTGACGTCTGTGTACATTCTCGGTATCGCCTGCCTAGAGAAGTGGAACCTAGATGGTATTTGGTAACGGGGGCACACTACCTCAAGAAATTGTCTAGTTCCCTGTGAACTAATGGCGGATACTGGACGCACGTCTAACATAAACATAGTTGTCAAGGCCTCAGTTATCCGCTTTGCAACAGGATGACTGCTGTGATATTTCATCTTCCTCGCAAAGGACTGTTGAATAGTCAATTGATTACTGGAAGTAGTACAAGTGGTCTTCCGACTTCCCCTCTGGGATGCCGATCGACTCCCAGCAGCAACAACAGCAGCGCCAGCAGCAGTAGGCGTTACACTCAAGGATGCATCGGAGGAGGCCCAGGCAGGAGAGGACTCGTCAGACTTGCCAGTGACATGGCCTGCAGGACTATTGGCTTTCCTGGGTAAGGAGGAAATTGACACTGAGGGAGTTGGTGGTGTGGTTTGCGCGAGCTTGGTTACAAGAGGAAGGTATTTACTCGTCAGTGGACTGCTTCCGCTGTCGCCCAAAGTTTTTGAACTTGTCACTGACTTATTATGAATGCGCTGCAGGTGACGTATAAGGGAGGATGTTCCGAGGTGGTTAACGTCCTTACCCCTACTTATTACAGTTTGACAAAGGCAACACACGGCTTGACACCTGTTGTCCGCATTTCTGTTAAAATACTTCCACACTGAAGAGCTGATTTTTTTGGTATTTTCACCAGGCATGTCAATGGCCTTATTCCTCCTACAGACAACAGGTGTCTCCCCGGGTGCCTGACTTAAACAAACCACCTCACCATCAGAATCCTCCTTGTCAATTTCCTCCCCAGCGCCAGCAACACCCACATCCTCATCCTGGTGTACTTCAACACTGACATCTTCAATTTCACTATCAGGAACTGGACTGCGGGTGCTCCTTTCAACACTTGCAGGGGGCGTGCAAATGGTGGAAGGCGCAAGCTTTTCCCGTCCAGTGTTGGGAAGGTCAGGCATCGCAACCGACACAATTGGACTCTCCTTTGGGATTTGTGATTTCGAAGAACGCACAGTTCTTTGCCGCGCTATTGCCGCAAGTCTTTTCTTTTTTCTAGCGAGAGGATGAGTGCTTCCATCCTCATGTGAAGCTGAACCACTAGCCATGAACATAGGCCAGGGCCTCAGCCGTTCCTTGCCACTCCGTGTCGTAAATGGCATATTGGCAAGTTTTCCTCAGACGCTTTTAATTTTGATTTTTGGGTCATTTTTTTACTGATCTTTTGTATTTTGGATTTTACATGCTCTGTACTATGACATTGGGCATCGGCCTTGGCAGACGACGTTGATGGCATTTCATCGTCTCGGCCATGACTAGTGGCAGCAGCTTCAGCATGAGGTGGAAGTGGATCTTGATCTTTCCCTATTTTTTTAACCTCCACATTTTTGTTCTCCATATTTTGCGCACAACTGAAAGCCACCACAGGTATACAATGTAGATGGGTGGATAGTATACTATTATTACTTATACATATGGGCGACGAGTGACGACACAGAGGTAGGTACAGCCGTGGCCTACCGAACTGCTATATATATGATATATACAGAATAATAATAACGGACCTGGTGGACACTGTCAGCAGACTGCTAAACTAGTATGAAGAAGAAAAAATAGAAACACCACAGGTATACAATGTAGATGGATGGATAGTATAGTATTATATTACTTATGGACGACGAGTGCACTGACGACACAGAGGTAGGTACAGCCGTGGCCTACCGTACTGCTGCTTATATATATAATATACTGTATAACGGACCTGGTGGACACTGTCAGCAGACTGCTAAACTAGTATGAAGAAAAAAAAAAACACCACAGGTATACAATGTAGATGGATGGATAGTATAGTATTATATTACTTATGGACGACAAGTGCACTGACGACACAGAGGTAGGTACAGCCATGGCCTACCGTACTGCTGCTTATATATATAATATACTGTATAACGGACCTGGTGGACACTGTAAGCAGACTGCTAAACAAACTAGTATGAAGAGAAAAAAAAACACAGTAGTGTTTTTCAGGCAGACAAACGTATACTGGACTGGTGGTCACTGTCAGCAAAACTGAGCACTGTACTCCTGCTATAACTGCTCCCCAGTCCCCACAATTAGGCAGTGTGAGCACTGCACTCAGCACAGATATATCATGCAGCAGTGCAGCACACTGAGTGAGCACAGATATGGTGGAACGTTTTTTTCAGGCAGAGAAACAAAGGATTAAACTCACTGGTGGTATAATCAAAACCCTGCACTGTACTCCCTAACAGCTGCTCCCCGTCCCCAATCCTCCCCGCAATTATAACTAACTAAGTCACTCTGTGTTCTACTATAACGGAGAGGACGCCAGCCACGTCCTCTCCCTATCAATCTCAATGCACATGTGAAAATGGCGGCGACGCGCGGCTCCTTATATAGAATCCGAGTCTCGCGAGAATCCGACAGCGGGATGATGACGTTCGGGCGGGAGGATCCGAGTCGCTCGGACCCGTGTAAAAAAAAGGTGAAGTTCGGGCGGGTTCGGATCCCGAAGATCCGAATCCGCTCATCACTAATATATATATCTTAGCCAGTGGTGTGTTAGTTGAGCTAGCAGCATGGTGTGTTTGGAGAAACGTCATATGTCTGTAAGTAACATTTACTTTTGATATTATGGTTATTGGAGTTACTTTACTTGTTGTTCCATCAGATTGTGTTTTTTTACTTATACAGTGCCTTTAAGCTGATTTACTGTATGCGATCACTTGGAGTAGTATTGAAAATTCTGCTGACTAGTAAGTTTGTGATGGATATAGGATATAGGAGTGGTATTAATTAGTAACATTATGTGAATTTTTTGGCTTCACTGTAGTTAACACTATATACATGTATATTTATTTCCTTTATAGTGTTGGTAGCCTTGTTGCCTTCGTTGTTTATGACGGTATTATGAGCATGATTGTGAGTGTATTCCCTAATACTGCATATCCGTTTCACGGTGTACTGTTCACCTATGGTGCTTCTTTATTGATATCTATTCATCTATATAAATTGGATGTATCACACTTGCCGGTGTTGGTGAGATATATGTGTAGGTTTACATACATACTGTATCATGTATACACTTGGTGTTATGGTATATGTAATTTTTGGTGCCCTGTGGGACCTGGGAGGCATGGTCTAAGTTGTATTATATGTATTTTCTTTTTTCTGATAGATAACTCGCAATGTGAATCAATCCATGTTGAATCTACCTCCGTGTGTTCACTTGAATTGTGAGAGTTGATGTCACACCAGTCTTGATAAAGACTCCCTTATGGGATCGAAACGTTGACAGCAATGACATTACAGAAAACCATCTGAATAAAATGAACTTTTGTCTGTCTTCAATGTGAAGTTGTCAATTAGTGAGTGCTCCCTTCCACATACATGGATACGGATATATATATATATATATATTGAAAGAAGAGATTTCCCCAGGGAGCTGATGTCGTACTTTGGTATGTACAAATGTTGTATAATAAAATAATCTTAAAAAAGAGAGATTGTTTATTTTTTTAAAAAGCAATACATAAAACTGTTTACAATTTGCCCAGAATAACAATAAACAATGTTTGTACAGACGATAGTTGTGTTGGTAATTCAAACAACATCAAAATGATCTTCTTTGTAGAGATGTCAGAGAACAATGTGCTAATCCAACGCGTTTCGTCCTACAGACTTCATCAGGGGTGTATTAATCAAAGAATCACAATATGGACATACATCTTATCGTGTCTTCAAAAAGGCAATTTAACAATGCTTAAAATAGTATCGGACCAAATTTCACCATATGGGGTATCAATTTAAATTGAATTGGAAGTAACCCTTTCCACTGATTATCCACTGGGTATAACCTTTTTGAAATTTAGAGTAATTCTGAATCAATTTAATCCAATTAAGCCACTGTAATTGTGCCTCTCCACAGAAAGTAGCAGCTAGGAGTGTTACTTTCTGTGGAGAGGCACAATTACAGTGGTTTGCCTTGTTCAAATTGATACCTGGACGATATCCAGTGATCAGCTGCTTCAATTGGCTTTATTTAATTGAATCGGCACTATTGCAGTGATTTGCCCGGTTCAAATAAACACTGGGACGACACTCAGTGATCAGTCACTTTATGGGCTGGATGTAATCTAATTGGTACTATTACCAAATTGACATCTGGAAGATATCCAGTGATTTGCCATTTTATTGGCTTAATTGGATTAAATTGAGCCACTCTAAAACTGCACAAATTTTTTTTGCCGCCGCTCTGCGATCCTTTCGTTCCCACTTCTGTTAAGCCAAAATACACTCCCAGTAGGAGACGGCATAGCGTTTGCACGGCTGCTAAAAACTGCTAGCGAGCGAACAACTCGGAATGACCACTATTGTGTGCAGAATTTTGAGGGAAAAAATTAATTTATTCCAATTTTTAACATAACAAAATGTAGAAAAAGTGAAGAGCTGTGAATACTTTCCGGATGCACTGTATTTAAATAAGACCCCTGAGTGCAGCCATACACAAGTAAAAAAAAAGGTGGTAGAGGCTAAGACAGTAGAGAAATTTAAACATGCATGGGATAGATTAGACATAAGAATATCCTTACAAAGAAATAAGGATCAAATAAGGTTTGAGATAAAAGATAAATATGTTAAGAAAAGGGGCAGACTAGATGGGCCAAGTGGTTCTCTTCTGCCGTCAAATTCTATGTTTCTATATATATATAGAGCTTTATCAATATTATATAAAGAGTGCAGGGAGCCAAGAGCCTCTGTAGTATAGCCCCCTTATTACACTCTATGAAGTTTCAATCATACAGTATGTTGATATATATTCAGTAATATAAAATATATGTTCTCTGCTTAACTAAATTGATACACTTAATCTGTGTAATGATGGCAATAGGCATTGAAGAATCTGTGCCAAGGAACAAGCAGCTCTGTCTAGCACCCACAGACTCCATTACCCACCTACCTTTGGGAACCAGTAATCACTTGCAGGCAGACATCACTGACATTCGCCATTCACTGGCACTGCCGCCAGCACACTAACCCTTCTGTGCGGCTACCACTGCCATTTAGCAACATCCCCCCCCAGCACGGCCTTTGCCACCACCGTTCAGCTACCCACCACAGCACGGCTCATCTACGGAGAAGGACACAGAGTGGTGTGCACTAGAGCCGGCAGCTGTCATGTGTGGACAGTCTCCCAGTCCAGTGTACAAGTCTAGCGGGTGTGGCATGAGAGCAAGCACAAATTAACCAGCCGGCCCCGCCGGTGCCTAAGCAACTGCTTGTGTTGCTTAGTGGTAAATCCGCCACTGCCTTGGAGACAAAATACCAATCAGCTCCTAAGTGCCATGTTATAGGCTGTGTTTGAAAAATAACAGGAGCTGATTTGTTGGCACTATATCATTCTCCGAGGCTTGATACATCTCCCCCCACAATCTCTTTGAATACTGGGATGAAGAAAAGGAAATTTGGACCCCTTGTACAAACCAGCTTTGGTGTACTTAAGCTGCCACACTCCAGTGTTTACTCAGAAAAGAGTGTATAGCACAGCCAGGTACCTTGTGAGTGATTAGCATAGGACAGAGGTTCCCAAACTGTGTGCCGTGGCTCCCTGGGGTGCCTCGGGACACTTGCAGGGGTGCCCTGGGTTGATGGTCAAGGACCAATTCAAATTATTCATGGTCAATATAATAGGCAAAACCAGTGCTGGTGGCAGCCAGTCATAAAATATGTGGCCAAACAGAAGCAAATCTTGTCCCTCACCACACAACTGACCCTAAGGATGACATATAAATGCAATCTACTTAATGTAATATTTCTTTCTAAATTTCTCAAAAATAAATTTTTGGCCTAGGGGTGCCGTGAAAAAAATTCTGATATCCTAGGGCGCCGTGATTCAAAAAAGTTTAGAAACCACTGGCATAGGAGGTTACTTCCAAAAATATTTACTGTACAAGATTATGTTAATCAAAATGAACTATTCCAGGAGGAATACCTTTGCTGACAATTACAACAGACAGAATTTTGTAATGGTGGATTCCAGTGGAGATGTGCTAATATTGGCCCTCATTCCGAGTTGTTCGCTCGCAAGCTGCTTTTAGCAGCTTTGCACACGCTAAGCCGCCGCCTACTGCGAGTGAATCTTAGCATAGTAAAATTGTGAACAAAAGATTAGCAGAATTGCGAATAGACACTTCTTAGCAGTTTCTGAGTAGCTCCAGACTTACTCGGCATCTGCGATCAGTTCAGTGCTTGTCGTTCCTGGTTTGACGTCACAAACACACCCAGCGTTCACCCAGACACTCCCCCGTTTCTCCAGACACTCCCGCGTTTTTCCCAGAAACTGTAGCGTTTTTTCGCACACACCCATAAAACGTCCTGTTTCCGCCCAGAAACACCCACTTCCTGTCAATCACACTCCGATCACCAGAACGATGAAAAAACCTTGTAATGCCGTGAGTAAAATACCTAACTGCATAGCAAATTTACTTGGCGCAGTCACACTGCGGACATTGCGCATGCGCATTAGCGACTAATCGCTCTGTTGCGAGAAAAAAATACAGAGCGAACAACTCGGAATTACCACCATTGTGTGATGAGGATAATTTGACTTCTTCCAACTGTGAGGATGATTAACAACACTGATAGCCTTAAACCCACTGGTAGCTTTGTTTAACCAAATCACAAAGGTATTTTCTTTTACGGAGGCCCAATAGAACCACGCACGTCAGCCACAAAATTGTCATCCCCTGCTGCTAAAGTGCTTGGTTTGTTCAACTGTGCATGTCCTTTTTTAATATAGAACTTAAGGGTGGGTGGGAGGACATAAGGACAATTCCATCATGCCCCACTTTTCAGTATGGGTTCTGCAAAAGATTGTGTTGTGTTTGAAAGACAGTGTAGCCATATAATACTGTACTTATGTATTACTTATTAGTACTTACTGGAGGTTTTAGCCCTGAATCAAAGTGATATTAATACAAAGCAAAAATCTTATCACATGAAAAGGTTACAAGTCTCCATGCAAATATCACCACTATGCTCCCATAACTTATTAACTTATTAATTATCAATATCTTATTAACTATCAATTTCTTGTACTAGCCTGTTAATCTGGCTTGAAATGCTTGTATTAGCCTGAGGCCTGTGATCTGACATTTGGAATGGATTCAGATTCCTGGTTAGAGATGTTTGTTGTTAATTATTAACTTATTATCAGTTTTCAATTTCTTGTACTAGACTCTGCTATTACTCTGGCTTAATTGCCGGTGTTGACCTGTGATTTCTGATTTGCTGGTTAGAGAAGTGTTTTGGTGATATATTATATTGTCTACTAAGCTTTTAATTTTAGGCTATTAGTTCTTGACTAATGAAAAAAATCTATAGGGTCATAAAGTGTATTGAACTGCCATCTTGTCTGCCAAGGATGTGCTACTATGTTTATTCTTTTAAACTGCCGTGTGTTTGTGCTGCTGCTCTGTCACTTAGTTTAGCGAGCCAGATCACTGCAGTCTTTGGCCAATATTGGTGAAAACAAATTTGTGAGCTGTGAGGTGGCCAAAATTGAGTGAATAATAATATTATTGATGTTAACGCTATAAAAAAAACAGACCCAAATTAAATTATTTTAGCTGTTTATTCCCCAATTTTTACAGAAATAAAAAACCAAAACATTTGGGGGTAGTTTGCCAAAACAAAGATTTAGAACAAAACCATGCGCACTTCTCTAGTAATAATATGCTAACAATGAATGCAAAAAACTTGTTATTAAAAGAAAAATATATAAAAACAAAGCAACTGCTGTAACATAACACTTAATAGAATAATGGTTCCATTAAAATGTACTCAGATAAAATAAGAGAAACAGGATGTAGTCATAATATTTATATTTTTTAAATGTTGACATTGAACCTGTCAGCATGAACAGAAGGTCGACATATTCACAATTTTGACATTATGCACAGATCAGCAGTGGGGGGTTATGGTAAGGGGAGGCTTAAGGCCCGTACACACTGGTCGATGTATCGGCCGTCTCTTGAACGGCCGATACATCGCGGGACCATCAGCCAGTGTGTACGGGCGATACGTCTGTGAACTCCGTCGTTCACAGACGTATCGCGTCGGCTGTGCTGCACAGCCGACGGCCAATATATCTAACAATATATTGGCGTGTCGCTGTGTGTGTACGGGGCGGTCGTCCGACCGCCCGTACACATGCTGCGGTGGCCGGCGGTGATTGACAGGTGAACTGGGCAGGCGCCTGTCCGCCCGCCCAGTTCAGGACGTCAGTCCCCCGACGGATCGGGCAGTGTGTATGCACAACACACTGCCTGATCCGTACATAGATATATCTGCCGATCAATTGATCTGCAGATATATCTAATAGTGTGTACCCACCTTTAGGCTATCTGAGGAGGAGGGTTAGGCTATGGAAGGGGGAGGGTTAGGTAGTGGGAGGGGGAGGGTTTTGGTTAGGCTACAGGAGGAAGGGTTAGGGTTAGGCTATGGAAGAGGGAGGGTTAGGCTATGGAAGAGGGAGAGTTAGGGTTAGGCTATGGGAGGGTTAGGGTTAGGCTATGGGAGGAGGAGGGATAGGCTATGGGAGGGGGAGGGTTAGAGTTAGGCTATCGGAGGGGGAGAGATAGGATATGGGCAGGACCGTTTCTAGCCATTGTGGCACCCTGGGTGAAAATAGGGGCATGGCTTCATAAAGAGGCATGGTCAGGTATGCCCCCTGTAGAGTTGTGCCCCCATTTGTGCCCCCTGTAGACATGTGACCCCGTTTGTGCCCCCTGTAGAGTTGTGCCCCCATTTGTGCCCCCTGTAGAGTTGTGCCCCTGTTTGTGCCCCCTGTAGAGTTGTGCCCCCGTTTGTGCCCCCTGTAGAGTTGTGCCCCTGTTTGTGCTGCTTACAAAAATAAATTAATTAATTAATACTCACCATCCCCGCTCCTGATCCCGACCGCTGCTTACCTCCATCTTCGTCCACCAGCGCCACTCCTCTGATTTATGGAAAAGACGTCATGACGTCTCTCCCATAGCACAGCATAGACACTAGAGGTCAGTTATGACTCCTAGTGTCTATGTGCCTCTCCCACAATACCATACGGTGCATCGTGCACTGCACGGCTGTGACAGCACAGCACCGGGGGGCACCGCCAGTAGTGGATCTTGCTACGGCGGTGGCGCCCTCCGGAAGGCAGTGCCCCGGGCAAAAACCCTGTGTGCCCGTAGCAAGATCAGCTACTGGATATGGAAGGGGGAGAATTAGGGTTAGGCTATGGAAGGGAGAGGGCTAGGTTTAGGCTATGGGAGAGGGAGGGTTAGGGTTAGGCTATGGGAGGGTGATGGTTAGGGTTAGGATATGGAAGGGGAAGGGTTAGGGTTAGGCTATGGGAGGGGGAGGGATAGGCTACAGGAGGGGGAAGGTTAGGGTTTGGCTATGGTAGGGGATTGTTATGTTTAGGCTATGGGAAGGGTTACGCTATGGGAAAGGTTAGGCTATGGGAGGGGGATAGTTTGGCTAAGGGAGGGGAGGGTTAAGGTAAGGGAGAGGAGGTTTAGGGTTAGGCTAAGGGAGAGGAGGTTTAGGGTTAGGCTATGGGAGGGAGAGGGTTAGGCTATGGGAGGGGAAGGGATAGGCTAAGAGAGGGGAAGGTTTAAGATATGGGATAGGGTGGATTAGGCTATGGAAGGGGGTTAGGGTTAGGTTATGGGAGGTGGAGGGTTAGGCTAAGGGAGGGGATTGTTAGGGTTAGGCTATGGGAGGGGATTGTTAGGGTTAGGGTATGGGAAAGAGAGGGTCACACTAAGGGAGAGGGAGGGATAGGATTAGACTATGGGACGGGAAGGGTTAGGATTAGGATAAGGGAAGGGGAGGTTTAGGCTATGGTAGGTGGAGGGCTAGATTTAGCCTATTGGATGGGGGTTAGTGGTAGGTTATAGGAGGTGGAGAACTAGGGTATGGCTATGGGAAGGAAAGGGTAAGGGTTAGGCTATGAGAAGGGGAGGGCTATGTTTAGGCTATGGGAAGGGGGGTTAGGGTTAGGTTATGTGAGATGGAGGGTTAGGGTAAGGATAAGGAGGGGGGCTAGGCTATGGGAGGGGGAGGGTTAGGGTTAGTCTATGGGAAGGGTTAGGCTATGGGAGTGGGAGGGTTAGACTATCGGAGGGGATTATTAGGGTTAGGCTATGGGAAGGGGAGGGTTAGGGTTAGGCTATGGGAGGGGGAGGGTTAGGGTTAGCCTATAAGAGGGGAAGGGTTAGAGTTAGGCCAGTGGTTCATAACATTTTTGGATTCATGGCACCCTAGAGTATCAGAATTTTATTCATGGCACCCCTAGGCCAAAAACTTCTTAGCGAGAAACTTTGAAATAAATATTAAATCAAAAATTGTGTTTACATGTCATATTTAGGTTCCATTATGTGGTGAGGAACAAGATTTGCTTCTGTTTGTCCACATATTTTATGATTGGCAGCCACCAGCACTGGTTTTGCCCATTACATTGACCAGAAATAATGTTGATTGGTCCTGGACCACCAATCCAAGGCACCCCTGCAAGTGTTCTGAAGCACCCCAGGTTGCCTAGGCACACAGTTTGGGAACCACTGAGTTAGGCTATGGGAGGGGGAGGGTTATGGTTAGGATATGGGAAGGAGAGGGCTAGGCTATGGGAGGTAGAGGGCTAGGTTTAGGCTATGGGAGGAGGTTAGTGTAAGGTTATGGGAGGTGGAGGGTTAGGGTAAGGCTTTGGAAGGGGGGTTAGGCTGCAGGAGGGGGAGAGCTAGGGTTATTCTATGGGAGGGGGAGGGTTAGGATATGGGAAGGGGAGGGTTAGGAAATGGGATGGGCAGGGCTAGGTTTAGATTATGGGAAGGGGGATATTGTTAGGATATGTGAGGTGGAAGGTAAGGGTGGGGGGGTTAGGCTGCTGGAGGGGAGGTTTAGGCTAAGGGAGGGTTAGGGTTAGCCTACAGGAGGGGGAGGGTTAGGGTTAGGCTACAGGAGGGGAGGGTTAGGGTTAGGCTATGGGAGGGGGAGGGCTAGCGTTAAACTATGGGATGGGGAGGGATAGTCTATGGGAGGGGGAGGGTTAGGCTACAGGAAAGGGAAGGCTATAATAGGGGGAAGGTTAGGCTATGGGAGTGGGAGTGTTAGGGTTAGGCTGGTGGAGGATTAGGGTTAGGCTTTGGGAGGAGGAGGGTTAGGGTTAGGCTATGGGAGGGGAGGGTTAGGGTTAGACTACGGCAGGGGGACTGAGGCTATGAGAGGGGTAGGGTTAGGCTACAGGAGGGGGAGAGTTAGGGTTAGGCTATGGGAGGGTGGGGGTTAGGCTACAGCAGGGGAGGTTAGCCACTAGGGGGGGGGGGGGGTTATGGCTACCAATACTCACTGCCACAAGCCATGCAGGATCCACCAGAAGTCATTGTGATATCACTACCAGACCCAGAAAACAGTTGTAGACACCAGACCAAGCATACCAGGTAAGTTATCAATAGACCACCAGGGACGATTTGTTGACATCCTAATCACTTAATCACGTTGACATAAATGTTGATATGGTCAATGTCAACATGCTGACCTGAATATCAATATGATGAATGCAGATAAAATATACCACACCCAAGATCTATTTTCCTGTGTCTGTGCCCTGTGTGGTCTATGACTTGTACTAAAAGAACAGATATATTAACAGAGAAGGGTCTTACCTAAGACGCTGCAGGGTACAAGCTGGGTGTCTCAGTCCCTCACACAGAATTTTTATTCCAGTGTCCCCCAGAGCATTCTCTGACAGCTCCAGTCCGGTCAGAGAGTGGTGTGTAGTAATAACAGAGCAGAGATCATCACAGCAGGAGGAGGTCAGAGCACAGCTCTCTAACCTGATGAGAGATGAGGGATCTACATTAGGTCATTTCTTGTTATCATAAACCAATGAGCAGTATGTCAAATTGCAATGTTAAATTCGGATACCATTATTCATATATTCTGTATATTAGCTATTAAGCTGTAGGTGTATGTCATGGAGAATGTTGTTAGTTTTTATTCTAGATATGGTCTCAGAAATATTTCCAAATGTCATTAGTGCGAGTTTCTATGGTGCTACCGATAGTGGTATCTAAAGATCAGGTGGTATTAGTGTCTGAAGATGCGCAGAGTGGGCTCTTCAGTCAGACACACAGCTGTACAGCAGGGGAAGGGCTGATACAGGCCGTAGCACATAGTCACAGACTTACGGCTGTACACCAGGGGAAGGGCTGATACTGGCATTAGCACATAGTCACAGACACACGGCTGTACACCAGGGGAAGGGCTGATACTGGCATTAGCACATAGTCACAGACACACGTCTTACACCAGAGGAAGGGCTGATACCAGCATTAGCACATAGTCACAGATACACGGCTGTACACCAGGGGAAGAGCTGATACCGGCATTAGCACATAGTCACAGACACACGGCTGTACACCAGGGGAAGGGCTGATACCAGCATTAGCACATAGTCACAGACACACGGCTGTACACCGGGGGAAGGGCTGATCAGGGCCGGCTCTACCATTAGGCAGCTTTAGGCGGCTGCCTAGGGGCGCCAGCCACTGGAGGGCACCACTGAATTCATCTAGAAAAAAACCGAAGGATGTGTCTGTATGCGGGTTAGTAATGAACTTACAGATGGTGGGATGGAACACAATATGGAGCGTACATATATATATGTATGTATGTATACACATACAATTAAAGGGGTGTAGGTGGCAAACTGGCGGATGGGATGTTGCAATCAGAATCCAGACAGCCAGCATCCTGAATGTTAGTTGTTAGGTGCCGCGGTCTGTGGCGCCGCTCGGTCTGCTTCCGAGCGACGCTCACGGGCGCTGCACCTCCCTCTCTGCCCGCCCGGCGCCTAGCAACACCAGGATGCCGTGCGTGCTGTAGCCGCTGGGTCCCTGGCAACGCTAGGACGCCGGGCGTCCACAGCCGCTGGGTCCATAGCAACGGGGAGACCATTGGCGGACCGCGTTCCCCGTTGCCAGATAAGAATGATTAGTTGCTCGTGCAGCAGGGCAGCTGCACGGCAACTAGTAATTAGGGCCTGGGGGCTGGTCTTGCTGGCCCTCCTGTCATTGGCCAGCAGGGCCCTGTCATTGGCCAGCAGGGCCTTCTTATGGGAGCCAGCACACTGCAGCCTCGCCGGTGATAGCTTCCTGTATGCTGTTCCTGCCTTGCAACGTCTGTTCCTGGTCAGCTGTATCTGGTCGATCCTGCTCCCTGTGCTCCTGAGTCTCTGAGTTCTGAAGCCGGTCCTGGGAATCCTTGCTGTCTAAGTGAACCTGTTGCAGTCATCTGGGCGTTCTCGCTTGTTGGGGTTCTCTCCCGGTTTCGTGAGTAGCGGCTTCTGCCGCGAGTTGCGGCCCAGGCCGCTTAGTCCTTGTGTTAATTTTGTATTGGTGTTTTTGCGGAGGTTTCTGCTTTTCACTGTCCTCCCCGGTACACGGTGGTGCCGTGTGGGGGTGTGGACAGTGGTATCTTCTGTTGTCCTTTTCCCTTGGTGGCGTGCTGCACATATATTTAGTTTAAGGGTAGTTAGTAGCCCCTAGCTTTCTGTTTTGCTTTAGTCAGAGGTCCCCTTGTTATTATCCTGTCTCGGTTCACGCCTTGTCTCTCTCGAAGACCTGGGGGGCATCGGAGTTGGGCAGACCTAATCCGCCCCTCAAACGCGGCTGCCGTGGGCCCAAGAAACCATAGTCACTCAGGCGTGAACTGACCACACGGGTAAAACAATGGAGGTAGGGTGCTAGGGGCTATTCCTGTACCACTCCTTATTTCAGTGTCACGTCCTGGTGCACTGGACTCACTACGCAACATCTCTCTAGTTCTGAGCATCAGGAACGTAACATTATCACCGGCCAGCAAAAAATTAAAAAATATAAAGAGTTATTTTTTTTTTGGTGGGCCTTGAAATTCGGCCTCATGAATCCGGCAGTATTAGGACCGAATCCCAGCCAGCTTTTGGCCAACCAGATTCAGGAACTAACTCAGATGGTTCAGGATCTTACTCTTCAGGTGAGATCGCAGGAAGATCTTTTGCGAGCCTCCCCGAGGCTGATTCCAGATCCAAAGATGCACCTTCCTGATTGTTTTTCAGGTAACCGAAAGGATTTTTTTAATTTCAAGGAAGCTTGTAAGCTTTATTTTCGTTTAAGGCCCCGAACCTCTGGTACTGAGTCTTAACGGGTCGGGATTGTGATGTCATTACTACAAGGCGATCCGCAAACCTGGGCTTTTGGGCTAAAAGCCGATGATGTTGCCTTGCTTTCTGTAAATGCCTTTTTTAAGTGTCGGCTGAGAGCCACCTGCGTGTGTTTAAGCAAGGGAAAAATCCAGCAGAGGCGTATTGTACCGAGTTTCGCCGTTGGTCGAATGACTGTGGCTGGAATGACCCGGCCCTGCGCAGTCAGTTTCGCCTCTGTTTGTCTGAAGTTATTAAAGACAGTCTCCTTCAGTACCCCGCTCCAGAGACTTTAGACAAACTTATGGAGCTTGCTATTAAAATTGATCGTCGTCTCCGGGAGCGGAGGGCTGAAAGAGGAGCTGGTTTCAGGCCTAGTCCATGTGTGTATACTTTCCCTGAGAACGTCGAGGAGCCCATGCAAATGGGTCTCTTCCAGCTGTCCCCAGAGGTAAGAGCCAGAAGGCTAAATTCTGGTCTTTGCTTGTATTGTGGTGGCAAGGGACATATCGCGCGTAATTGCCCGAATAAGCAGGGAAACGCTCTGACCAAGTGAATTGTGAGGGGGTTCACTTGGGTCTGCAATTAATCTCCTCTAATGATTCCTTGTTAGTTCCTGTAAAAATTTCCTTTGGTAGTCTCAGTTCGTTGGTGTCGGCCTTCGTCGACAGTGGAGCTGCGGGAAATTTCATGGATCTTGGTTGGGCTCAGGCTTTGGGCGTTCCACAGATACCTTTGGATAAACGTATAACCATGCACGGCTTGGATGGTGGTCCGCTTTCTAATGGGGTAATCACTCACCGCACACCTCCAGTACAATTGACAGTAGGGGCCCTACATTCGGAGAAAATCGAATTTTACCTTACTCATTGTCCGGCTGTCCCCGTAGTTTTGGGTCACAACTGGCTTGCCTTTCATAATCCCACCATAGATTGGCGGTCTGGGGAGATTTCCAGATGGGGTCCCTTTTGTGTTAAGGAATGTATTTCCCGTCCAGTCCGGGTTGCGGCAGCCACCCCAGAACTTATTCCTTTGGAATATCAGGACTTTGGCAATGTTTTCTCCAAGGGTAATGCGGATATTCTGCCCCCTCATCGTTTCTATGACTGTGCTATTGACTTAGTTCCCGGTGCCTCTCTGCCTAAAGGGAGACTATATGCCCTGTCTGGGCCAGAAACTACGGCAATGGATGATTATGTACAGTAGAGCCTGAAAAAAGGCTTCATTAGGCCCTCAAAATCTCCATTGAGTGCAGGGTTCTTTTTTGTTGAGAAAAAGGATGGGTCGCTCAGACCATGTATTGATTATCGGGCTCTGAATAAAATTTCTGTTAAAAACACCTACCCTTTGCTACTGATTTCAGTACTATTTGATCAGCTTCGGACTGCCGTTATCTTTTCCAAGATCGATCTTAGAGGGGTTTACAATCTCATCCGAATAAAATCTGGGGATGAGTGGAAGACGGCTTTCAGCACACAGTCTGTTAGGAATGTCTGTGTTTGTTTTGCCTTGCATTATCTCATTCCTGCCTCTAGGGGTCTCACTAGCTGCCTCAGGTCCGAATGGCAGTTGCACACTGTCTATGCAGGTTAACTACCTGATTGTGAGCAGCTGGGGCCAACACCTGGTGCTGCTATTTAACTCCAGCTCACCAGCATCTAGGTGCAGATCATTGTGGTTCCGTCTGGAGTGCGACTGGGCTCTCTCCAGTAATCCTGTCCTGATTCTACCTTATCTGCATCTTGGAGACATTCCCTGCAGTTTGCCGTTTCATATGCCTTGCTTCAAGACTTCTAACCCTGCCGGTTCAGCATCTGCATTTCTGGACTATTATTTGCAGTCTGTTTCCACCCCTGCCTGATTACTACGTTTTGGTATGTTATTTTTCCCCTGCTTGATTTAAACCCGGATATTTTCATGTTTATTTCACATCTGCATTTCTGGACTATTATTTGCAGTCTGTTTCCTTTCCACCCCAGCCTGATTACTACGTTTTGGTATGTTATTTTTCCCCTGCTTGATTTAAACCCGGATATCTTCATGTTTATTTCACATCTGTGTTTAACCTGGACTATACCAATATTCAAGCATAACCTTCCTCCTTGTTTCTATTACCAGCCATTACTATTATTTGGAAATATCCTGTTCGGTTCCATGTAAATCAAGGACCCAGTTTCTGTATGTATATATTTTTGCTACTTCTTTTTCCATAATAAACCTTACTTAATTTTCATCCGGCTTCAGCTGACCTCATTTCAAGTATGCACACACAGAGAACCCTAGTAATCGTAACAGAATGATCTGCCAAAATAAACGTGTGCAGGAGTTTGAGGTATAACTGAATTTCCTAAAGTGGCTTCATTTCAGAAAAATTCCCTGCCTCTCGAGTTTTTGCCGTTTGTGGGTTCTACATTGCTTGTGGATTTCAGGGAGAAACTGGAGAATATTCAAACTCTATCTTCGGAGATACTGTCTGCTCTGCCTGAATATTCATTAAGATTACCAGTTCCCTTTAAGGAGACGCTGTGGAAAAAGGGAAAAGATGAGTCTGATGCTCTCAATTCTGGCTGCTGTTTTCCAAGCCCAAGCAAAGGCAAGTTCTGGAGCTTTCCACGACCCAGCCTCTCTGAGGAAGAAAAGAGACATAGAAGGGATAAGAAGCTCTGTTTTTATTGCGGCAGGTCGGGACATTTTATTCAGTTATGTCCTGCTCGCAAACCTAAAAAGAGCTTTCCTCATTCTGCCATAGTGCCAAATTCTGCTCAGTTATGCCACTGTGGTGCTCAAATTTCGAAAGGAGGGGTGTCCGGCCAAGCGACCCCAAGAGTGGTGTCCGGCCAAGCGACCCCAGGAGGGGTGTCCGGCCAAGCGACCCCAGGAGGGGTGTCCGGCCAAGCGACCCCAGGAGGGGTGTCCGGCCAAGCGACCCCAGGAGGGGTGTCCGTCCATGCTGCCCTTGCCTTTGGGCATGAGGTCCCTGCTGCCCTTGCCTTTGGGCATGAGGTCCCTGCTGCCCTTACCTTTGGGCATGAGGTCCCTGCTGCCCTTGCCTTTGGGCATGAGGTCCCTGCTGCCCTTGCCTTTGGGCATGATGTCCCTGCTGCCCTTGCCTTTGGGCATGAGGTCCCTGTTGCCCTTGCCTCACGGCATGAGGTCCCTGTTGCCCTTGCCTCACGGCATGAGATCCCTGTTGCCCTTGCTTCACGGCATGAGGTCCCTGTTGCCCTTGCCTCACGGCATGAGGTCCCTGTTGCCCTTGCCTCACGGCATGAGGTCCCTGTTGCCCTTGCCTCACGGCATGAGGTCCCTGTTGCCCTTGCCTCACGGCATGAGGTCCCTGTTGCCCTTGCCTCACGGCATGAGGTCCCTGTTGCCCTTGCCTCACGGGTCACTCAGTCATCCAAGTCCACCTTGCCAGAGGTCCGAGAGGTGTCCGCCTTGCCAGAGGTCCGAGAGGTGTCCACCTTGCCAGAGGTCCGAGAGGTGTCTGCCTTGCCAGAGGTCCGAGAGGTGCCCGCCTTGCTAGAGGTCCGAGAGGTGCCCGCCTTGCCAGAGGTGCCCGCCTTGCCAGAGGTCCGAGAGGTGTCCGCCTTGCCAGAGGTCCGAGAGGTGTCCGCCTTGCCAGAGGTCCGGCCTAGGTCTGTCCAGCCCCAGGAGGGGGCTCTGCCTGTCCAGCCCCAGGAGGGGGCTCTGCCTGTCCAGCCCCAGGAGGGGGCTCTGCCTGTCCAGCCCCAGGAGGGGGCTCTGCCTGTCCAGCCCCAGATCCAAGATTTGCCCGAGGTGTCTGCCCAGCCGGGGCCATCTGAGACTTCCTTGTCTAAGGTGCAAGAAGAGTCCATCTTGTCTGAGAGGCCACGGTTGTCTATCCTCCCTGATGTAAATCTAATTTGGAAAGCCAAGTCGTTGAGGAACTGCCTTACTTTTATGGAAATATCTCTCACTGTTTAGCTCTCTTTAAATATTATCTGAGTTTTGATGACTTGTACCCTATTGATATCATTGCTAACATATGTATGAGGTGCAGGGGGAGGGCCTTGAAGTGGGTAAATGGTCTTATAGATGCAGAAGATCCAGTTTTACGAGATTTGCCTGCTTTCCTCAAGGCAGTGTCCGAAAGATTCAGTCCACCAACTGTCCTCACTCTCCTAGATGAATCTATTAAAGTGTGCCCGTCTGAGAACCTGCCTTTGCAGTCTGGGGAGCACCCTCAGTTTTTCAGATGTGGGCAGGTATCTTTAGGTGTTCACGCAGATTGCTCGGCAAGTTTGGCTTCTACAAATGTACCATCCGCTCTTGATTCCATCCAAGAGAATAAGAGGTCAGTTCTGCCGCTGGGTTGTGACTCCGATTCTGAGAGCGAGCTTCTGGATGATCCTAGACTCATTATTGATGGACCTGTATTGCCAAGTAGTGTCTTTGTGACACCTTCAAATAGGTCTAGGCAACCCAAAAAGAGGACAGGAAAAAAGAAGAGAAGGTGAACTTTTAGGCGTCTGGAATCCGCCTGTTTAAGGGGGGGATAATGTTAGGAATGTCTGTGTTTGTTGTGCCTTGCATTATCTCATTCCTGCCTCTAGGGGTCTCACTTGCTGCCTCAGATCCGAATGACAGTTGCACACTGTCTATGCAGGTTAACTACCTGATTGTGAGCAGCTGGGGCCAACACCTGGTGCTGCTATTTAACTCCAGCTCACCAGCATCTAGGTGCAGATCATTGTGGTTCCGTCTGGAGTGCAACTGGGCTCTCTCCAGTAATCCTGTCCTGATTCTGCCTTATCTGCATCTTGGAGACATTCCCTGCAGTTTGCCGTTTCATATGCCTTGCTTCAAGACTTCTAACCCTGCCGGTTCAGCATCTGTATTTCTGGACTATTATTTGCAGTCTGTTTCCACCCCTGCCTGATTACTACGTTTTGGTAAGTTATTTTTCCCCTGCTTGATTTAAACCCGGATATTTTCATGTTTATTTCACATCTGCATTTCTGGACTATTATTTGCAGTCTGTTTTTCTACCCCGGCCTGATTACTACGTTTTGGTATGTTATTTTTCCCCTGCTTGATTTAAACCCGGATATCTTCATGTTTATTTCACATCTGTGTTTAAACTGGACTATACCAATATTCAAGCATAACCTTCCTCCTTGTTTCTATTACCAGCCATTACTATTATTTGGAAATATCCTGTTCGGTTCCATGTAAATCAAGGACCCAGTTTCTGTATGTATATATTTTTGCTACTTCTTTTTCCATAATAAACCTTACTTAATTTTCACCCGGCTTCAGCTGACCTCATTTCAGGTATGCACACACAGAGAACCCTAGTAATCGTAACACAGTCGGGACATTATGAATACCTGGTGATGCCGTTTGGGATGTCTAATGCTCCTGCTGTATTTCAAAATATCATTAACGACGTCCTCCGCGACTTTCTAGGAAAATTTGTAGTCATTTATTTAGACGACATTTTGATTTACTCTAAGTCTTTTGAACAACATATTACCCATGTGCGACTGGTCCTTCAGAAGTTACGGGAAAATCATTTGTACGCCAAACTGGAGAAATGTGATTTCCACATCACAGAAGTGTCCTTCCTGGGGTATATTATTTCTCCTAAGGGCTTTTTCATGGAATCAAAAAAACTCCAGGCCATCCCAAAATTGGGCACAACCTACGAACTTAAAAGCAATTCAGCGCTTTTTAGGGTTTGCAAATTACTATAGGCGTGTTATTCATACCTTCTCAGATTTGGTTGCTCCTATTGTGGCATTGACTAAAAAAGGAGCGTACCCTTCAAATTGGTCGCCTGAAGCCAAGTCTGCCTTCCTGGCCTTAAAGCAGACCTTTGTCTCAGCTCAAGTACTCAGACACCCTAACCCGGATCTCCCCTTTATTGTCGAGGTAGATGCCGCAGAGGTTGGAGTAGGGGCAATCCTTTCACAGAAAGACCTGGAGTCTCAGGAATTACACCCATGTGCCTTCATGTCCAGAAAATTCTCCTCCGCAGAATCCAACTATGATGTTGGTAATCGAGAATTGTTGGCAGTTAAATGGGCTTTCGAGGAGTGGAGGCACTGGCTGAAAGGAGCAAGGCATACCATTACGGTGTTTACTGACCACAAGAACCTGCAGTATATTGAGTTAGCTAAACGGCTTAATGCTCGACAGGCACGTTGGACGCTGTTTTTTACTCGTTTCAGGTTTATAATTACCTTCAGGCCCGGTTCCAAGAATACAAAAGCCGATGCTCTGTCACATTGTTTTCTTCCGGTTCACAATAACCACCCGGCTACTACCCCCATAATCCCATCGTCTGTTATCCGGGCTGGCCTCACACAGGATTTATTTACACAGCTAGTCCAGCTTCAGCAGCAGGCTCCCAAAGTCACTCCTGCAGATCGTCTCTTTGTCCCTGAATTTCTGAGAGGCACTGTTCTAGCTGAGTTTCATGATAATAAGGTTTCTGGTCATCCGGGTATCACTTAGACCTTGGAGTTAATCTCTCGCTCAGTGTGGTGGCCTAATCTTTCTAAAGATGTAAGGGAATTTGTCTGTTCCGGTCAGGTTTGTGCTCAGTACAAGGTATCTCGATCGTTGCCGGTCGGGCAACTCATGCCTCTAGCCGTTCCTCTCAGGCCATGGTCACATATATATCGATGGATTTCATGGTGAACCTTGCTCTTTCAGCTGGGTTTCGATTTGGGTGGTAGTAGATCGTTTTAGTAAGATGGCCCACTTCATTGCTCTTCCCCGATTACCCTCTACTCAAGGGTTGGCAGTTTTGTTTCTCCGCCATGTGTTCAGGCTCCATGGTTTACCCAGGGATATTGTCTCTGATCGGGGACCGCAATTCATCGCCCATTTCTGGAAACGTTTTTGTGCCTCATTAAATATGAAACTCTCTTTAACATCTGGGTACCATCCACAGTCTAACGGACAAACTGAACGTGTTAATCAGTCGTTAAAACAGTATTTACGGCTATATTCGGCCAAACTTCAGAATGATTGGTCTGAATTTCATCCTTTGGCCGAGTTTGCCTATAATAACTCTTGTCATTCTTCCACTAAGGAGTCCCCATTCTTTTCGGTCTTGGGCTTTCATCCTAGAGCCAATTCTTTTTACCCTCATTTTCCAGTCTCCTCGTTGACCTTAACTTCCCGTCTCAGAATGATTTGGAAAAAAGTGCACCTTGCCCTTAAGAAGGCTGCCTTCCGAGAATTTTTTTTTTCTGATAGGGTCCGACGCCCATGCACTTTTAAGGTGGGGAATAAGGTGTGGTTGTTAACCCGCAACATCAAGCTCCAACAACCCTCGGCTAGATTGGGACCCAAATTTATTGGACCGTTCTGTATCGTTAAGAAGGTCAATCCAGTTGCTTTTCGGCTAGGCTTGCCTAAATTACTCAAAATTGGCAATACTTTTCACTGTCCCATTCTTAAGCAGTATATTTCTTCCAGGAGATTCCCTCGGAAGACTTCCCGGGGTAGACCTCCAGTGGATGTTCAGGGGCAACAAGAGTTCTTGGTGGAGAAGGTTTTAGATTCCAAAGTTTCCCGGGTCCGGCTTTATTTTTTGGTTCACTGGAAAGGCTATGGCCGGAAGAAAGGTCTTGGGTCCTGGATAACAATTTACATGCCCCTAAATTTAAGAGATTATTCTTTCAGGAATTTCCTCAGAAACCCGGCTTTATTGGTTCTTTATCCCCTCCTCAAGGGGGGTACTGTTAGGTGCCGCAGTCCGCGGCGCTGCTCGGTCTGCTACCAAGCGACGCTCACGGCCGCCGCACCTCCCTCCCTGCCCGCCCGGCACCTAGCAATGCCAGGATGCCGTGAGTGCTGTATCCGCCGGGTCCCTGGCAACGCTAGGACACCGGGCGTCCTCAGCCGCTGGGTCCATAGCAACATGGACGCCATTGGCGGACCACGTTCCCCGTTGCCAGATAAGAATGATTAGTTGCTCGTGCAGCAGGGCAGCTGCACGGCAACTAGTAATTAGGGTCTGGGTGCTGGTCTTGCTGGCCCTCCTGTCATTGGCCAGCAGGGCCTTCTTATGGGAGCCAGCACACTGCAGCCTCGCCGGTGATAACTTCCTGTATGCTGTTCCTGCCTTGCAACGTCTGTTCCTGGTCAGCTGTATCTGGTCAATCCTGCTCCCTGTGCTCCTGAGTCTTTGAGTTCTGAAGCCAGTCCTGGGAATCCTTCCTGTCTAAGTGAACCTGTTGCAGTCATCTGGGGGTTCTCGCTTGTTGGGGTTCTCTCCCGGTTTCGTGAGTAGCGGCTTCTGCCGCGAGTTGCGGCCCAGGCCGCTTAGTCCTTGTGTTAATTTTGTACTGGTGTTTTTGCGGAGGTTTCCGCTTTTTACTGTCCTCCCCTGTACACAGCGGTGCCGTGTGGGGGTGCGGACAGTGGTATCTTTTGTTGTCCTTTTCCCTTGGTGGCATGCCGCACATATATTTAGTTTAAGTGTAGTTAGTAGCCCCTAGCTTTCTGTTTTGCTTTAGTCAGAGGTCCCCTTGTTATTATCCTGTCTCGGTTCACGCCTTGTCTCTCTCTAAGACCTGGGGGCATCGGAGTTGGGCAGACCTAATCCGCCCCTTAAACGCGGCTGCTGTGTGCCCAAGAAACCATAGTCACTCAGGCGTGAACTGACCACACGGGTAAAACAATGGAGGTAGGGTGCTAGGGGCTATTCCTGTACCACTCCTTATTTCAGCATCACGTCCTGGTGCTCTGGACTCACTACGCAACATCTCTCTAGTTCTGAGCATCAAGAACGTAACATTAGTACGACGGTGAGGGTTAGGGTTAGGCTGGGGTGATGGGGGGTTAGGTAAGGGGTAAGGTTAATTAATTTCATTCTCATTTTGGAATTATGGTGGTCAGGATGCTGCTGTCTCTTTCGTGGCCGGTGGCATCCCGTACCCAACCCCAATTAAATATCCCCACCAGACCCCATATAAAGTATTATAAAGAGTATATAAAGAATAGATGCCACTCAAGGACTTTTTAAGTGAAAGTATATTATGAACAAAGTCACAAAAACTTTAAAAGTCCTTGAGCGTTGTCTCTTTTCTCTGTATACTATATGTATAATGATGCAATTCACCCCAGCCCACCTAGTGGCCACCTGCATCTGCCCTCAAAGAGGTGGTGGTGCGGTGGGGTTTGCAGGTTAGGGGGCACTAGGCTGAAGATTTGCCTAGGGTGCAGCGAGACCTTGCACCGGCTCTGGGGCTGATACTGGCATTAGCACATAGTCACAGAAGCACAGCTGTACACCGGGGGAAGGGCTGATGCTGGCATTAGCACATAGTCACAGACACACGGCTGTACACCAGGGGAAGGGCTGATACTGGCATTAGCACATAGTCACAGACACATGGCGGTACACCAGGGGAAGGGCTGATACTGGCATTAGCACATAGTCACAGACACACTGCTGTACACCAGGGGAAGGGCTGATACTGGCATTAGCACATAGTCACAGACACACGACTGTACACCAGGGGAAGGGCTGATACCAGCATTAGCACATAGTCACAGACACACAGCTGTACAGCAGGGGAAGGGCTGATACTGGCATTAGCACATAGGGGGTCATTCTGAGTTGTTCGCTCCTTGCCGAGTTACGCAATGGAGCGATTAAGGCAAAAATGCGCATGCGCATGGTAAGCAGTGCGCATGCGCTAAGTATTAGAGCACAAAACTTAGTAGATTTACTCACGTCCGAACTAAGAAGTTTCATCGCTGAAGTGATCGGAGTGTGATTGACTGGAAGTGGGTGTTTCTGAGCGGAAACTGACCGTTTTCTGTGAGTGTGCGGGAAAACACAGGCGTGCCAGGATAAAACGCGAGAGTGTCTGAAGAAACGGGGGAGTGGCTGGCCAAACGCAAGGCGTGTTTGTGACGTCAAACCAGGAAGTCTACAGTGCATGCTAGAGATGAGCGCCTGAAATTTTTCGGGTTTTGTGTTTTGGTTTTGGGTTCGGTTCCGCGGCCGTGTTTTGGGTTCGAACGCGTTTTGGCAAAACCTCACCGAATTATTTTTGTCGGATTCGGGTGTGTTTTGGATTCGGGTGTTTTTTTCCAAAAACACTAAAAAACAGCTTAAATCATAGAATTTGGGGGTCATTTTGATCCCAAAGTATTATTAACCTCAAAAACCATAATTTACACTCATTTTCAGTCTATTCTGAATACCTCACACCTCACAATATTATTTTTAGTCCTAAAATTTGCACCGAGGTCGCTGTGTGAGTAAGATAAGCGACCCTAGTGGCCGACACAAACACCGGGCCCATCTAGGAGTGGCACTGCAGTGTCACGCAGGATGTCCCTTCCAAAAAACCCTCCCCAAACAGCACATGACGCAAAGAAAAAAAGAGGCGCAATGAGGTAGCTGTGTGAGTAAGATTAGCGACCCTAGTGGCCGACACAAACACCGGGCCCATCTAGGAGTGGCACTGCAGTGTCACGCAGGATGGCCCTTCCAAAAAACCCTCCCCAAACAGCACATGACGCAAAGAAAAAAAGAGGCGCAATGAGGTAGCTGTGTGAGTAAGATTAGCGACCCTAGTGGCCGACACAAACACCGGGCCCATCTAGGAGTGGCACTGCAGTGTCACGCAGGATGGCCCTTCCAAAAAACCCTCCCCAAACAGCACATGACGCAAAGAAAAAAAGAGGCGCAATGAGGTAGCTGACTGTGTGAGTAAGATTAGCGACCCTAGTGGCCGACACAAACACCGGGCCCATCTAGGAGTGGCACTGCAGTGTCACGCAGGATGTCCCTTCCAAAAAACCCTCCCCAAACAGCACATGACGCAAAGAAAAAAAGAGGCGCAATGAGGTAGCTGTGTGAGTAAGATTAGCGACCCTAGTGGCCGACACAAACACCGGGCCCATCTAGGAGTGGCACTGCAGTGTCACGCAGGATGTCCCTTCCAAAAAACCCTCCCCAATCAGCACATGATGCAAAGAAAAAGAAAAGAAAAAAGAGGTGCAAGATGGAATTATCCTTGGGCCCTCCCACCCACCCTTATGTTGTATAAACAAAACAGGACATGCACACTTTAACCAACCCATCATTTCAGTGACAGGGTCTGCCACACGACTGTGACTGATATGACGGGTTGGTTTGGACCCCCCCCAAAAAAGAAGCAATTAATCTCTCCTTGCACAAACTGGCTCTACAGAGGCAAGATGTCCACCTCATCTTCACCCTCCGATATATCACCGTGTACATCCCCCTCCTCACAGATTATCAATTCGTCCCCACTGGAATCCACCATCTCAGCTCCCTGTGTACTTTGTGGAGGCAATTGCTGCTGGTCAATGTCTCCGCGGAGGAATTGATTATAATTCATTTTAATGAACATCATCTTCTCCACATTTTCTGGATGTAACCTCGTACGCCGATTGCTGACAAGGTGAGCGGCGGCACTAAACACTCTTTCGGAGTACACACTTGTGGGAGGGCAACTTAGGTAGAATAAAGCCAGTTTGTGCAAGGGCCTCCAAATTGCCTCTTTTTCCTGCCAGTATAAGTACGGACTGTGTGACGTGCCTACTTGGATGCGGTCACTCATATAATCCTCCACCATTCTATCAATGTTGAGAGAATCATATGCAGTGACAGTAGACGACATGTCCGTAATCGTTGGCAGGTCCTTCAGTCCGGACCAGATGTCAGCATCAGCAGTCGCTCCAGACTGCCCTGCATCACCGCCAGCGGGTGGGCTCGGAATTCTGAGCCTTTTCCTCGCACCCCCAGTTGCGGGAGAATGTGAAGGAGGAGATGTTGACAGGTCGCGTTCCGCTTGACTTGACAATTTTGTCACCAGCAGGTCTTTCAACCCCAGCAGACCTGTGTCTGCCGGAAAGAGAGATCCAAGGTAGGCTTTAAATCTAGGATCGAGCACGGTGGCCAAAATGTAGTGCTCTGATTTCAACAGATTGACCACCCGTGAATCCTTGTTAAGCGAATTAAGGGCTGCATCCACAAGTCCCACATGCCTAGCGGAATCGCTCCGTGTTAGCTCCTTCTTCAATGCCTCCAGCTTCTTCTGCAAAAGCCTGATGAGGGGAATGACCTGACTCAGGCTGGCAGTGTCTGAACTGACTTCACGTGTGGCAAGTTCAAAGGGCATCAGAACCTTGCACAACGTTGAAATCATTCTCCACTGCACTTGAGACAGGTGCATTCCATCTCCTATATCGTGCTCAATTGTATAGGCTTGAATGGCCTTTTGCTGCTCCTCCAACCTCTGAAGCATATAGAGGGTTGAATTCCACCTCGTTACCACTTCTTGCTTCAGATGATGGCAGGGCAGGTTCAGTAGTTTTTGGTGGTGCTCCAGTCTTCTGTACGTGGTGCCTGTACGCCGAAAGTGTCCCGCAATTTTTCTGGCCACCGACAGCATCTCTTGCACGCCCCTGTCGTTTTTTAAAAAATTCTGCACCACCAAATTCAAGGTATGTGCAAAACATGGGACGTGCTGGAATTTGCCCATATTTAATGCACACACAATATTGCTGGCGTTGTCCGATGCCACAAATCCACAGGAGAGTCCAATTGGGGTAAGCCATTCCGCGATGATCTTCCTCAGTTGCCGTAAGAGGTTTTCAGCTGTGTGCGTATTCTGGAAAGCGGTGATACAAAGCGTAGCCTGCCTAGGAAAGAGTTGGCGTTTGCGAGATGCTGCTACTGGTGCCGCCGCTGCTGTTCTTGCGGCGGGAGTCCATACATCTACCCAGTGGGCTGTCACAGTCATATAGTCCTGACCCTGCCCTGCTCCACTTGTCCACATGTCCGTGGTTAAGTGGACATTGGGTACAACTGCATTTTTTAGGAGACTGGTGAGTCTTTTTCTGACGTCCGTGTACATTCTCGGTATCGCCTGCCTAGAGAAGTGGAACCTAGATGGTATTTGGTAACGGGGGCACACTGCCTCAATAAATTGTCTAGTTCCCTGTGAACTAACGGCGGATACCGGACGCACGTCTAACACCAACATAGTTGTCAAGGACTCAGTTATCCGCTTTGCAGTAGGATGACTGCTGTGATATTTCATCTTCCTCGCAAAGGACTGTTGAACAGTCAATTGCTTACTGGAAGTAGTACAAGTGGGCTTACGACTTCCCCTCTGGGATGACCATCGACTCCCAGCGGCAACAACAGCAGCGCCAGCAGCAGTAGGCGTTACACGCAAGGATGCATCGGAGGAATCCCAGGCAGGAGAGGACTCGTCAGACTTGCCAGTGACATGGCCTGCAGGACTATTGGCATTCCTGGGGAAGGAGGAAATTGACACTGAGGGAGTTGGTGGGGTGGTTTGCGTGAGCTTGGTTACAAGAGGAAGGGATTTACTGGTCAGTGGACTGCTTCCGCTGTCACCCAAAGTTTTTGAACTTGTCACTGACTTATTATGAATGCGCTGCAGGTGACGTATAAGGGAGGATGTTCCGAGGTGGTTAACGTCCTTACCCCTACTTATTACAGCTTGACAAAGGGAACACACGGCTTGACACCTGTTGTCCGCATTTCTGGTGAAATACCTCCACACCGAAGAGCTGATTTTTTTGGTATTTTCACCTGGCATGTCAACGGCCATATTCCTCCCACGGACAACAGGTGTCTCCCCGGGTGCCTGACTTAAACAAACCACCTCACCATCAGAATCCTCCTGGTCAATTTCCTCCCCAGCGCCAGCAACACCCATATCCTCCTCATCCTGGTGTACTTCAACACTGACATCTTCAATCTGACTATCAGGAACTGGACTGCGGGTGCTCCTTCCAGCACTTGCAGGGGGCATGCAAATAGTGGAAGGCGCATGCTCTTCACGTCCAGTGTTGGGAAGGTCAGGCATCGCAAACGACACAATTGGACTCTCCTTGTGGATTTGGGATTTCAAAGAACGCACAGTTCTTTGCGGTGCTTTTGCCAGCTTGAGTCTTTTCAGTTTTCTAGCGAGAGGCTGAGTGCTTCCATCCTCATGTGAAGCTGAACCACTAGCCATGAACATAGGCCAGGGCCTCAGCCGTTCCTTGCCACTCCGTGTGGTAAATGGCATATTGGCAAGTTTACGCTTCTCCTCCGACAATTTTATTTTAGGTTTTGGAGTCCTTTTTTTTCTGATATTTGGTGTTTTGGATTTGACATGCTCTGTACTATGACATTGGGCATCGGCCTTGGCAGACGACGTTGCTGGCATTTCATCGTCTCGGCCATGACTAGTGGCAGCAGCTTCAGCACGAGGTGGAAGTGGATCTTGATCTTTCCCTAATTTTGGAACCTCAACTTTTTTGTTCTCCATATTTTATAGGCAGAACTAAAAGGCACCTCAGGTAAACAATGGAGATGGATGGATTGGATACTAGTATACAATTATGGACGGACTGCCACGGTTAGGTGGTATAAAAAAACCACGGTTAGGTGGTATATATTATAATAATAATACAATTATGGATGGACGGACTGCCTGCCGACTGCCGACACAGAGGTAGCCACAGCCGTGAACTACCGCACTGTACACTGGTTGATAAAGAGATAGTAGTATACTCGTAACAACTAGTATGACACTATGACGACGGTATAAAGAATGAAAAAAAAACCACGGTTAGGTGGTATATATTATAATAATAATACAATTATGGATGGACGGACTGCCTGCCGACTGCCGACACAGAGGTAGCCACAGCCGTGAACTACCGCACTGTACACTGGTTGATAAAGAGATAGTAGTATACTCGTAACAACTAGTATGACACTATGACGACGGTATAAAGAATGAAAAAAAAAACACGGTTAGGTGGTATATATTATAATAATAATACAATTATGGATGGACGGACTGCCTGCCGACTGCCGACACAGAGGTAGCCACAGCCGTGAACTACCGCACTGTACACTGGTTGATAAAGAGATAGTAGTATACTCGTAACAACTAGTATGACACTATGACGACGGTATAAAGAATGAAAAAAAAACCACGGTTAGGTGGTATATATTATAATAATAATACAATTATGGATGGACGGACTGCCTGCCGACTGCCGACACAGAGGTAGCCACAGCCGTGAACTACCGCACTGTACACTGGTTGATAAAGAGATAGTAGTATACTCGTAACAACTAGTATGACACTATGACGACGGTATAAAGAATGAAAAAAAAACCACGGTTAGGTGGTATATATTATAATAATAATACAATTATGGATGGACGGACTGCCTGCCGACTGCCGACACAGAGGTAGCCACAGCCGTGAACTACCGCACTGTACACTGGTTGATAAAGAGATAGTAGTATACTCGTAACAACTAGTATGACACTATGACGACGGTATAAAGAATGAAAAAAAAACCACGGTTAGGTGGTATATATTATAATAATAATACAATTATGGATGGACGGACTGCCTGCCGACTGCCGACACAGAGGTAGCCACAGCCGTGAACTACCGCACTGTACACTGGTTGATAAAGAGATAGTAGTATACTCGTAACAACTAGTATGACACTATGACGACGGTATAAAGAATGAAAAAAAAACCACGGTTAGGTGGTATATATTATAATAATAATACAATTATGGATGGACGGACTGCCTGCCGACTGCCGACACAGAGGTAGCCACAGCCGTGAACTACCGCACTGTACACTGGTTGATAAAGAGATAGTAGTATACTCGTAACAACTAGTATGACACTATGACGACGGTATAAAGAATGAAAAAAAAACCACGGTTAGGTGGTATATATTATAATAATAATACAATTATGGATGGACGGACTGCCTGCCGACTGCCGACACAGAGGTAGCCACAGCCGTGAACTACCGCACTGTACACTGGTTGATAAAGAGATAGTAGTATACTCGTAACAACTAGTATGACACTATGACGACGGTATAAAGAATGAAAAAAAAACCACGGTTAGGTGGTATATATTATAATAATAATACAATTATGGATGGACGGACTGCCTGCCGACTGCCGACACAGAGGTAGCCACAGCCGTGAACTACCGCACTGTACACTGGTTGATAAAGAGATAGTAGTATACTCGTAACAACTAGTATGACACTATGACGACGGTATAAAGAATGAAAAAAAAACCACGGTTAGGTGGTATATATTATAATAATAATACAATTATGGATGGACGGACTGCCTGCCGACTGCCGACACAGAGGTAGCCACAGCCGTGAACTACCGCACTGTACACTGGTTGATAAAGAGATAGTAGTATACTCGTAACAATTAGGATGACACTATGACGGTATAAAGAATGAAAAAAAAACCACGGTTAGGTGGTAGGTATATAATAATAAATAATACAATTCTGGTCGGACGGACTGCCTGCCGTGTGCCGACACAGAGGTAGCCACAGCCGTGAACTACCGCACTGTACACTGGTTGATAAAGAGATAGTAGTATACTCGTAACAATTAGGATGACACTATGACGGTATAAAGAATGAAAAAAAAACCACGGTTAGGTGGTAGGTATATAATAATAAATAATACAATTCTGGTCGGACGGACTGCCTGCCGTGTGCCGACACAGAGGTAGCCACAGCCGTGAACTACCGCACTGTACACTGGTTGATAAAGAGATAGTAGTATACTCGTAACAATTAGGATGACACTATGACGGTATAAAGAATGAAAAAAAAACCACGGTTAGGTGGTAGGTATATAATAATAAATAATACAATTCTGGTCGGACGGACTGCCTGCCGTGTGCCGACACAGAGGTAGCCACAGCCGTGAACTACCGCACTGTACACTGGTTGATAAAGAGATAGTAGTATACTCGTAACAATTAGGATGACACTATGACGGTATAAAGAATGAAAAAAAAACCACGGTTAGGTGGTAGGTATATAATAATAAATAATACAATTCTGGTCGGACGGACTGCCTGCCGTGTGCCGACACAGAGGTAGCCACAGCCGTGAACTACCGCACTGTACTGTGTCTGCTGCTAATATAGACTGGTTGATATTTAAAGAGATATTAGTAGTATACAACAATACTATACTGGTGGTCAGGCACTGGTCACCACTCCTGCAGCAAAAGTGTGCACTGTTAATTAATATAATTGTACTCCTGGCTCCTGCTAACAACCTGCAGTGCTCCCCAGTCTCCCCCACAATTAATTATAAGCTTTTAATTTATACATTGATGACTGTGCAGCACACTGGGCTGAGCTGAGTGCACACAGACTGAGTCACACTGTGTGACTGACTGTGCTGTGTATCGTTTTTTTTTTCAGGCAGAGAACGGATATAGCAGAGAGAAGTGAACGGATATATTATATTAAATAAAAGTTAACTAGCAACTGCACTGGTCACTGACTGTGGTAAACTAACTCTGTCTGCGACTCTGCACAATCTCTCTCTATCTAATCTATCTATCTCTATTCTAATGGAGAGGACGCCAGACACGTCCTCTCCCTATCAATCTCAATGCACGAGTGAAAATGGCAGCGACGCGCGGCTCCTTATATAGAATCCGAGTCTCGCGATAGAATCCGAGCCTCGCGAGAATCCGACAGCGTCATGATGACGTTCGGGCGCGCTCGGGTTAACCGAGCAAGGCGGGAAGATCCGAGTCGCTCGGACCCGTGGAAAAAAAAGTGAAGTTCGTGCGGGTTCGGATTCAAAGAAACCGAACCCGCTCATCTCTAGTGCATGCGCAGGACTCTGAAAAATGGCTGCCGCGCCATTTTTCCGGATTCTTGCTCATGCAACGTAGACTCTGGCGCTGTGCCAGAGTCTCTAGTGCTCAATGCACCAGCAGCAGCGGTGACGGCTACAGGAGAGGAGGGGGCCCACACACAGTCAGCGATGGACTCCGGAAAGGTAAGTATGTGAGCAATTGGTGCAGTGCGTGCAGTGTGGACTCAGGGGCCCATGTGCACCGCATACACTGCACCCATTATAGATACGCCACTGCTGCTCGGTATATCTAACACTAATCATGAGAGTGAGAGGACATGTTGGGTCAGTATCTAGCACAGTCATATTATGGGCAATTTCTCCACTTCTCCATCTTCCCCCACTACCCTGGGCAGTAAATTACTTATTATCATTTCCTTTTTAGATCATCCAAATATAAATATCAGGAACTATTTGCTTTATGTAACTGGTGTTAGTGGTGTATCCTCCCTGGTTATGGGGTGTGTAGTTCACACAAGCTCATGACTCAGGTGTCTCTGGTGCCAGCCTCTGACCTCTGCAGACTATTCTGTAAGCGCCCACCTTGATGTTGGATGGTCGGGGAGATGTATCAAGCCGTTGAGAGAGATAGGGTGGAGAAATTGCATAAAACAACTTTTCTCATTTCAAAGACTGTGCTAGAGCATCCCCTCCACTTTATCTCTCTCCAAGGCTTGCTACACCTCCCCCTGTGGGGGTCTTTCTGAGTTGATCGCCCACTGCGGATTTTAGCAGCGATGGGCTTTGAAAAGGACTGAACTGCGCATGTGTATGCACCGCAATGCGCAGGCACGTCGTACGAGTGCAAAGTGGATCAGCGCCTAGCGATGGATCTAACGAAGATTCCCTTCGCACGGACAATCGCAAGGTGATTGACAGAAAGAGGGCGTGTGTGGGTGGCAACTGACCATTTTCCGGGAGTGGTTGGGGAAACGCAGGCGTGTCTGGGCATATGCAGTGCGGGAGTCTGATGTCAAAGCCGGCACCGAACAGGAAGAAATGATTGCAGCGGCTGAGTAATTCCAGAGCTACTCAGAAACTGCAAAGAAGATTTTTGCATCGCTCGGCTGCATAAGCGTTCGCACACTTGCAAAGTTAAAATACACTCCCCCATATCTATCTGATCGCTGCGCTGCAAAAAAATAGCTAGCGAGCAAACAACTCGGAATGTCCCTCCGTATCTGATGCCCCTTGTCATTCTATGTTGATATCACCATTATTTTTCTGTGATTTTGTCTCATGTGCCCCATGTCTGTACTGAGATGACAGATATATTACTGCACTTACCATAGAGTCTGCAGGGTACAGTCTGGATGTCTCAGTCCCTCACACAGAATCTTTATTCCAGAGTCCCCCAGAGCATTGAATGACAGCTCCAGTCCGATCAGAGAGTGGTTTGTAGTAATAACAGAGCGGAGATCATCACAGCAGGAGGAGGTCAGACCACAGCTCCATAACCTGATGAGGGATGAGGGATTTGTATTAGGTCATTTCTTATTGTCATAAACCAATGAGCATTAATTCAGAACTGAGATGAATAGCTGGGGAGGCACATATGGGGATAGGTCTGAATGCTGGGAGCCTGTCTCACCCCTACTCACTGTCACTCTCCCTTCAGTGTCCATTGATTCTCCTACCTGCATCCCTGTATATTCTCTTCCTCTCCCTGCTGCTGCTGACTACATTGCACCCAGAGGCGTAACTGTGGGAGGCAATGGAGTCGGCTGCCGCCGGGCTCCTGCTCTGTAGGGGGGCACCTCTTCTCCTGTTCCATGTGTTCAGCAACAACATTCAATTAAGTTAATTGATAGCCACTGCTATCTCTTCCTCACTGAACCTTACAAGTTACACCCTTTTTATTATAGATACACATTTTACAAGTGTCACACCCAGGATTAGAACCCATAACCTATTACACTGGAAGCAGACATCTCACTGATGGAGCTAT
>NC_086446.1:58883875-59016375 GCF_028390025.1 Pseudophryne corroboree | reverse complement strand
CTGTGTGGGGTCCTGAGGACAGAGTTTGAGAACCTGTGGACTAGCAGAATACATAGATAGATTACAGGATAGACTACAGAATACATAGATAGATTACATGATAGACTAGCAGAATACATAGATAGAATACATGATAGACTAGCAGAATACATAGATAGATTACATGATAGACTATCAGAATACATAGATAGAATACATGATAGACTAGCAGAATACATAGATAGAATACATGATAGACTAGCAGAATACATAGATAGATTACATGATAGACTAGCAGAATACATAGATAGAATACATGATAGACTAGCAGAATACATAGATAGAATACATGATAGACTAGCAGAATACATAGATAGAATACATGATAGACTAGCAGAATACATAGATAGAATATATGATAGACTAGCAGAATACATAGACAGATTACATGATAGACTGGCAGAATACATAGATAGATTACATGATAGACTAGCAGAATACATAGATAGAATACATGATAGACTAGCAGAATACATAGATAGAATACATGATAGACTAGCAGAATACATAGATAGATTACATGATAGACTAGCAGAATACATAGATAGAATACATGATAGACTAGCAGAATACATAGATAGAATACATGATAGACTAGCAGAATACATAGATAGATTACATGATAGACTAGCAGAATACATAGATAGATTATATGATAGATACCAGAGTACATAGAATATATGAAGCTTCAGCTGATGTGACCCCCTATCTTCTCTTTGTCTTCCTCGGGTAACTGTAACTTTATCTCTCACTCCTGCAACTTTTACATGCCTATATGAAATAATTTAGGTAACTGGGACTATACTTTTAATTAGCTATTCCTGGCCTGTACTAGTAGGAAATCACTGTGTATTAGTGGGGGTGTACTGGTCTGTTGATGTTCACAACTAGGGTAAACCTTTTGTTGTGGGTGGAGTTTCAGAGGGTGGGTGCTGCTTGCAATCAAGCCTGTATCCATGTGTGCATTTCTATTTAATCAGTACATGTTAGGCTTTTAAGTAGCTTAGCGTAAAGTATGAGGATAATATTAATATGAACATTGGAGATATACCGGAGAGAAGCAGGAGAGAAACAGAAGGACAGCAGACTATCTTCCCCACCTCCACAAAAAGAACTGCAATCAACATACTACAGTGAGTTACCTACCACCAACGCCTGCAGCCTGCACAGCCTGGACACTGACCTCCCTGTCTCATTGAGTAACAGCCCTACTGCTCTCACACATTGCTTTCTGCTCCTCAGTTACACTATCTACATCCACTGTGTAACAATCTCAGCTTTTCCGTTCCTTCCATCATTCCCAAAAATTCCTGTTTGCGCTGTCTTTGCTCTTACTACACCCCACTTCTCATTGTCCATTCTATATTACACCCACTCCATTCCATATTATTCCTCTGAACAACACTTCTGTACTGGAATTATGGCTCCTCGATCCTGTCCCATACCAATCCTAACTGCTAGGTCTCACCCCCCCAATTTCCAGACCACCCACACGCATTCAGAACCCAGTTAACCTGATCCCCATCTCCCCTCCCTTCCTTTCTCCTGTGCACTCTGGAATGCTAGACCAAGCGGCCAATTATCCACGACTTCTTCATCTCCCACACTTTTAACCTCGCCATCACTGAAATCTGGTTCTCCTCCTCTGACACCACCTCCCCTGCTTCCCTCTCCTATGAAGGCTTCTGCTTCACCCACTCGGTCAGACCTGATGACCGCCAGGGTGGAGGAGTGGGCATCCTTCTCCCCAAACTGCACCTTTTGTGTCATCCCACCTGAGCCCTCCCTCACCTTCCCCACCTTTGAGGTACACACTATCCGCCTCTTCTATCCCATTCACCTCCTTGTGGCAGTGATCTACTGCCCCCCTGGCTGCTGTTCACCTTTCCTTGACAACTTTGCTGCCTGGCTTCCCCACTTTCTCTCCTCCGACCTCCTCTCTGTCATCCTCAGTGACTTTAACATCCCTATTGAAATCAATAATGCAGCTTCCACTAATTTTCTTGCCCTTTCCACCTCCTTTGGACTTTCTCAATAGAACCCCACCCCTACTCACAATCTCGACCACTCCCTTGACCTTGTCTTCACCCACAGATCTGATCTCCCTGATTTCTCTAACTCTTCCTTACCTCTCTATGACCACCATCTGCTTTCTTTCACCCTCTCATCTTCCCCTCTCCTCTCCACGCACAGACCCACCATCACCAGATGCATTCTCAGGTCTCGACTCCGCTATCCTGTCCTCCCAAGAGACTTTCCTCTCTCCTCTATAACCATCTTCTCCCCCTTTCCCCAACTCCGCTGCTTGGGCATCACTCTTGACTCCTCCCTCTCCTTTGTACCCCAAGCTCTCTCACAATCCTGTTGGATCCAGCTTCGCAACATTGCTCGCATCCATTCACTGGTCATTTCACGGTTCAGCCTCACTTACTCCCATCTTGTTCCCCTCCAATCTGTCCTTAACTCCGCAGCTAGGCTTATCTTCCTCTCCCACCGCTCCACATCTTCCACTCCCCTTCAACAAAATCTGCACTTGCTCCCATTCCCCTAAAGAATCTTCTACAAACTCCTCACCCTCACATATAAGGCCATCTCTAATTCCACTGCTCCCTACATCTCCAACCTCCTCTCCCTTCACACTCCCTCCCACCCCCTATGGTCGAACCAATGACCAGCACCTCTCCTCTACCCTGTTAACTGTTTCCCATGCTCCAGTTCAAGATTTTGCCTGTGCTGCACCACTTCAGTGGAATGCACTCCTCCGCTCTATTAGACTGTCCCCGACCTTGCAAAGCTTCAGACGGGCATTGAAAACCCACCTATTCATCAAAGTGTACCCTTATGATGCATAACCTAGTCCTGCGGCTGCTCCTTTATCCCCCTGCCACATACACCCTGCCATCAGGCTACCTCCCGCCTGCTTGCACCTCATGTCATCTGTCTGTCACCCCTTCCTACTAGATTGTTAGCTCTTCAGAGCAGGGCCCTCTTTCCTCTTGTTGTCAAAACCCTCTTCTCGACACATTTCACTCACAGCTCTCTCCTACTCAGCAACCATCTTTACCCGCTGTTTCTCCTGCTGGTAAAGGCTCATCTCTATCTATAGGCCACCAGCCCCTAGTAGTACGCTGATCACTCACTCGCTACTTACATCTAAGCTGTATTATGTTTTGAGAATTGTGGTGCTCTTTGTTACCTGTACTCCATTTTTGTTATTTATTTACTCTAATGTTGAGTTTTGTCTCCCTGTACTGTCCTTTGTACGGCGCTGCAAAACACTAGTGGTGCCTTATAAATAAAATGTAATAATAATAATAATGATAGAATACATAGATAGACTAGCAGAATACATAGATAAATTACATGATAGACTAGCAGAATACATAGATAGATTACATGATAGACTAGCAGAATACATAGATAGATTACATGACAGACTAGCAGAATACATAGATAGATTACATGATAGACTAGCAGAATACATAGACAGATTACATGATAGACTAGCAGAATACATAGATAGATTACATGATAGACTAGCAGAATACATAGATAGATTACATGATAGACTAGAAGAATACATAGATAGAATACATGATAGACTAGCAGAATACATAGATAGATTACATGAAAGACTAGCAGAATACATAGATAGATTACATGATAGACTAGCAGAATACATAGATAGATTACATGATAGACTAGCAGAATACATAGATAGAATACATGACAGACAGAATACATAGATGGAATACATGATAGATTAGCAGAATACATAGATAGAATACATGATAAACTAGCAGAATACATAGAATACTTGATAAACTAGCAGAATACATAGATAGAATACATGATAGACTAGCAGAATACATAGATAGATTACATGATAGATTAGCAGAATACATAGATAGAATACATGATAGACTAGCAGAATACATAGATAGACTAGTAGAATACATAGATAGAATACATGATAGACAAGTAGAATACATAGACAGAATACATGATAGACTAGCAGAATACATAGATAGATTACATGATAGATTAGCAGAATACATAGATAGAATACATGATAAACTAGCTGATTGCATAGAGAGAATACATGATATACTAGCAGAATACATAGATAGAATACAGGATAGACTAGCAGAATACATAGATAGAATACTTGATAAACTAGCAGAATACATAGATAGAATACATGATAGACTAGCAGAATACATAGATAGAATACATGATAGACTAGCAGAATACATAGATAGACTAGTAGAATACATAGATAGAATACATGATAGACAAGTAGAATACATAGATAGATGATATGATAGACTAGCAGGATACATAGATAGATTACATGATAGACTAGCAGAATACATAGATAGATTACATGATAGACTAGCAGAATATATAGATAGAATATACAATAGACTAGCAGAATACATAGATAGAATACACGATAGACTAGCAGAATACATAGATAGATTACACGATAGACTAGCAGAATACATAGATAGATTACATGATAGACTAGCAGAATACATAGATAGATTATATGATAGATACCAGAGTACATAGAATATATGAAGCTTCAGCTGATGTGACCCCCTATCTTCTCTTTGTCTTCCTCGGGTAACTGTAACTTTATCTCTCACTCCTGCAACTTTTACATGCCTATATGAAATAATTTAGGTAACTGGGACTATACTTTTAATTAGCTATTCCTGGCCTGTACTAGTAGGAAATCACTGTGTATTAGTGGGGGTGTACTGGTCTGTTGATGTTCACAACTAGGGTAAACCTTTTGTTGTGGGTGGAGTTTCAGAGGGTGGGTGCTGCTTGCAATCAAGCCTGTATCCATGTGTGCATTTCTATTTAATCAGTACATGTTAGGCTTTTAAGTAGCTTAGCGTAAAGTATGAGGATAATATTAATATGAACATTGGAGATATACCGGAGAGAAGCAGGAGAGAAACAGAAGGACAGCAGACTATCTTCCCCACCTCCACAAAAAGAACTGCAATCAACATACTACAGTGAGTTACCTACCACCAACGCCTGCAGCCTGCACAGCCTGGACACTGACCTCCCTGTCTCATTGAGTAACAGCCCTACTGCTCTCACACATTGCTTTCTGCTCCTCAGTTACACTATCTACATCCACTGTGTAACAATCTCAGCTTTTCCGTTCCTTCCATCATTCCCAAAAATTCCTGTTTGCGCTGTCTTTGCTCTTACTACACCCCACTTCTCATTGTCCATTCTATATTACACCCACTCCATTCCATATTATTCCTCTGAACAACACTTCTGTACTGGAATTATGGCTCCTCGATCCTGTCCCATACCAATCCTCACTGCTAGGTCTCACCCCCCCAATTTCCAGACCACCCACACGCATTCAGAACCCAGTTAACCTGATCCCCATCTCCCCTCCCTTCCTTTCTCCTGTGCACTCTGGAATGCTAGACCAAGCGGCCAATTATCCACGACTTCTTCATCTCCCACACTTTTAACCTCGCCATCACTGAAATCTGGTTCTCCTCCTCTGACACCACCTCCCCTGCTTCCCTCTCCTATGAAGGCTTCTGCTTCACCCACTCGGTCAGACCTGATGACCGCCAGGGTGGAGGAGTGGGCATCCTTCTCCCCAAACTGCACCTTTTGTGTCATCCCACCTGAGCCCTCCCTCACCTTCCCCACCTTTGAGGTACACACTATCCGCCTCTTCTATCCCATTCACCTCCTTGTGGCAGTGATCTACTGCCCCCCTGGCTGCTGTTCACCTTTCCTTGACAACTTTGCTGCCTGGCTTCCCACTTTCTCTCCTCCGACCTCCTCTCTGTCATCCTCAGTGACTTTAACATCCCTATTAAAATCAATAATGCAGCTTCCACTAATTTTCTTGCCCTTTCCACCTCCTTTGGACTTTCTCAATAGAACCCCACCCCTACTCACAATCTCGACCACTCCCTTGACCTTGTCTTCACCCACAGATCTGATCTCCCTGATTTCTCTAACTCTTCCTTCCCTCTCTATGACCACCATCTGCTTTCTTTCACCCTCTCATCTTCCCCTCTCCTCTCCACGCACAGACCCACCATCACCAGATGCATTCTCAGGTCTCGACTCCGCTATCCTGTCCTCCCAAGAGACTTTCCTCTCTCCTCTATAACCATCTTCTCCCCCTTTCCCCAACTCCGCTGCTTGGGCATCACTCTTGACTCCTCCCTCTCCTTTGTACCCCAAGCTCTCTCACAATCCTGTTGGATCCAGCTTCGCAACATTGCTCGCATCCATTCACTGGTCATTTCACGGTTCAGCCTCACTTACTCCCATCTTGTTCCCCTCCAATCTGTCCTTAACTCCGCAGCTAGGCTTATCTTCCTCTCCCACCACTCCACATCTTCCACTCCCCTTCAACAAAATCTGCACTTGCTCCCATTCCCCTAAAGAATCTTCTACAAACTCCTCACCCTCACATATAAGGCCATCTCTAATTCCACTGCTCCCTACATCTCCAACCTCCTCTCCCTTCACACTCCCTCCCACCCCCTATGGTCGAACCAATGACCAGCACCTCTCCTCTACCCTGTTAACTGTTTCCCATGCTCCAGTTCAAGATTTTGCCCGTGCTGCACCACTTCAGTGGAATGCACTCCTCCGCTCTATTAGACTGTCCCCGACCTTGCAAAGCTTCAGACGGGCATTGAAAACCCACCTATTCATCAAAGTGTACCCTTATGATGCATAACCTAGTCCTGCGGCTGCTCCTTTATCCCCCTGCCACATACACCCTGCCATCAGGCTACCTCCCGCCTGCTTGCACCTCATGTCATCTGTCTGTCACCCCTTCCTACTAGATTGTTAGCTCTTCAGAGCAGGGCCCTCTTTCCTCTTGTTGTCAAAACCCTCTTCTCGACACATTTCACTCACAGCTCTCTCCTACTCAGCAACCATCTTTACCCGCTGTTTCTCCTGCTGGTAAAGGCTCATCTCTATCTATAGGCCACCAGCCCCTAGTAGTACGCTGATCACTCACTCGCTACTTACATCTAAGCTGTATTATGTTTTGAGAATTGTGGTGCTCTTTGTTACCTGTACTCCATTTTTGTTATTTATTTACTCTAATGTTGAGTTTTGTCTCCCTGTACTGTCCTTTGTACGGCGCTGCAAAACACTAGTGGTGCCTTATAAATAAAATGTAATAATAATAATAATGATAGAATACATAGATAGACTAGCAGAATACATAGATAAATTACATGATAGACTAGCAGAATACATAGATAGAATACATAGATAGACTAGCAGAATACATAGATAGATTACATGATAGACTAGCAGAATACATAGATAGATTACATGAAAGACTAGCAGAATACATAGATAGATTACATGATAGACTAGAAGAATACATAGATAGAATACATGATAGACTAGCAGAATACATAGATAGATTACATGAAAGACTAGCAGAATACATAGATATATTACATGATAGACTAGCAGAATACATAGATAGATTACATGATAGACTAGCAGAATACATAGATAGAATACATGACAGACAGAATACATAGATGGAATACATGATAGATTAGCAGAATACATAGATAGAATACATGATAAACTAGCAGAATACATAGAATACTTGATAAACTAGCAGAATACATAGATAGAATACATGATAGACTAGCAGAATACATAGATAGATTACATGATAGATTAGCAGAATACATAGATAGAATACATGATAGACTAGCAGAATACATAGATAGACTAGTAGAATACATAGATAGAATACATGATAGACAAGTAGAATACATAGACAGAATACATGATAGACTAGCAGAATACATAGATAGATTACATGATAGACTAGCAGAATACATAGATAGAATACATGATAGACTAGCAGAATACATAGATAGACTAGTAGAATACATAGATAGAATACATGATAGACAAGTAGAATACATAGATAGAATACTTGATAAACTAGCAGAATACATAGATAGAATACATGATAGACTAGCAGAATACATAGATAGAATACATGATAGACTAGCAGAATACATAGATAGACTAGTAGAATACATAGATAGAATACATGATAGACAAGTAGAATACATAGATAGATGATATGATAGACTAGCAGGATACATAGATAGATTACATGATAGACTAGCAGAATACATAGATAGATTACATGATAGACTAGCAGAATATATAGATAGAATATACAATAGACTAGCAGAATACATAGATAGAATACACGATAGACTAGCAGAATACATAGATAGATTACACGATAGACTAGCAGAATACATAGATAGATTACATGATAGACTAGCAGAATACATAGATAGATTATATGATAGATACCAGAGTACATAGAATATATGAAGCTTCAGCTGATGTGACCCCCTATCTTCTCTTTGTCTTCCTCGGGTAACTGTAACTTTATCTCTCACTCCTGCAACTTTTACATGCCTATATGAAATAATTTAGGTAACTGGGACTATACTTTTAATTAGCTATTCCTGGCCTGTACTAGTAGGAAATCACTGTGTATTAGTGGGGGTGTACTGGTCTGTTGATGTTCACAACTAGGGTAAACCTTTTGTTGTGGGTGGAGTTTCAGAGGGTGGGTGCTGCTTGCAATCAAGCCTGTATCCATGTGTGCATTTCTATTTAATCAGTACATGTTAGGCTTTTAAGTAGCTTAGCGTAAAGTATGAGGATAATATTAATATGAACATTGGAGATATACCGGAGAGAAGCAGGAGAGAAACAGAAGGACAGCAGACTATCTTCCCCACCTCCACAAAAAGAACTGCAATCAACATACTACAGTGAGTTACCTACCACCAACGCCTGCAGCCTGCACAGCCTGGACACTGACCTCCCTGTCTCATTGAGTAACAGCCCTACTGCTCTCACACATTGCTTTCTGCTCCTCAGTTACACTATCTACATCCACTGTGTAACAATCTCAGCTTTTCCGTTCCTTCCATCATTCCCAAAAATTCCTGTTTGCGCTGTCTTTGCTCTTACTACACCCCACTTCTCATTGTCCATTCTATATTACACCCACTCCATTCCATATTATTCCTCTGAACAACACTTCTGTACTGGAATTATGGCTCCTCGATCCTGTCCCATACCAATCCTCACTGCTAGGTCTCACCCCCCCAATTTCCAGACCACCCACACGCATTCAGAACCCAGTTAACCTGATCCCCATCTCCCCTCCCTTCCTTTCTCCTGTGCACTCTGGAATGCTAGACCAAGCGGCCAATTATCCACGACTTCTTCATCTCCCACACTTTTAACCTCGCCATCACTGAAATCTGGTTCTCCTCCTCTGACACCACCTCCCCTGCTTCCCTCTCCTATGAAGGCTTCTGCTTCACCCACTCGGTCAGACCTGATGACCGCCAGGGTGGAGGAGTGGGCATCCTTCTCCCCAAACTGCACCTTTTGTGTCATCCCACCTGAGCCCTCCCTCACCTTCCCCACCTTTGAGGTACACACTATCCGCCTCTTCTATCCCATTCACCTCCTTGTGGCAGTGATCTACTGCCCCCCTGGCTGCTGTTCACCTTTCCTTGACAACTTTGCTGCCTGGCTTCCCCACTTTCTCTCCTCCGACCTCCTCTCTGTCATCCTCAGTGACTTTAACATCCCTATTAAAATCAATAATGCAGCTTCCACTAATTTTCTTGCCCTTTCCACCTCCTTTGGACTTTCTCAATAGAACCCCACCCCTACTCACAATCTCGACCACTCCCTTGACCTTGTCTTCACCCACAGATCTGATCTCCCTGATTTCTCTAACTCTTCCTTCCCTCTCTATGACCACCATCTGCTTTCTTTCACCCTCTCATCTTCCCCTCTCCTCTCCACGCACAGACCCACCATCACCAGATGCATTCTCAGGTCTCGACTCCGCTATCCTGTCCTCCCAAGAGACTTTCCTCTCTCCTCTATAACCATCTTCTCCCCCTTTCCCCAACTCCGCTGCTTGGGCATCACTCTTGACTCCTCCCTCTCCTTTGTACCCCAAGCTCTCTCACAATCCTGTTGGATCCAGCTTCGCAACATTGCTCGCATCCATTCACTGGTCATTTCACGGTTCAGCCTCACTTACTCCCATCTTGTTCCCCTCCAATCTGTCCTTAACTCCGCAGCTAGGCTTATCTTCCTCTCCCACCGCTCCACATCTTCCACTCCCCTTCAACAAAATCTGCACTTGCTCCCATTCCCCTAAAGAATCTTCTACAAACTCCTCACCCTCACATATAAGGCCATCTCTAATTCCACTGCTCCCTACATCTCCAACCTCCTCTCCCTTCACACTCCCTCCCACCCCCTATGGTCGAACCAATGACCAGCACCTCTCCTCTACCCTGTTAACTGTTTCCCATGCTCCAGTTCAAGATTTTGCCCGTGCTGCACCACTTCAGTGGAATGCACTCCTCCGCTCTATTAGACTGTCCCCGACCTTGCAAAGCTTCAGACGGGCATTGAAAACCCACCTATTCATCAAAGTGTACCCTTATGATGCATAACCTAGTCCTGCGGCTGCTCCTTTATCCCCCTGCCACATACACCCTGCCATCAGGCTACCTCCCGCCTGCTTGCACCTCATGTCATCTGTCTGTCACCCCTTCCTACTAGATTGTTAGCTCTTCAGAGCAGGGCCCTCTTTCCTCTTGTTGTCAAAACCCTCTTCTCGACACATTTCACTCACAGCTCTCTCCTACTCAGCAACCATCTTTACCCGCTGTTTCTCCTGCTGGTAAAGGCTCATCTCTATCTATAGGCCACCAGCCCCTAGTAGTACGCTGATCACTCACTCGCTACTTACATCTAAGCTGTATTATGTTTTGAGAATTGTGGTGCTCTTTGTTACCTGTACTCCATTTTTGTTATTTATTTACTCTAATGTTGAGTTTTGTCTCCCTGTACTGTCCTTTGTACGGCGCTGCAAAACACTAGTGGTGCCTTATAAATAAAATGTAATAATAATAATAATGATAGAATACATAGATAGACTAGCAGAATACATAGATAAATTACATGATAGACTAGCAGAGTACATAGATAGAATACATAGATAGACTAGCAGAATACATAGATAGATTACATGATAGACTAGCAGAATACATAGATAGATTACATGAAAGACTAGCAGAATACATAGATAGATTACATGATAGACTAGCAGAATACATAGATAGATTACATGATAGACTAGCAGAATACATAGATAGAATACATGACAGACAGAATACATAGATGGAATACATGATAGATTAGCAGAATACGTAGATAGAATACATGATAAACTAGCAGAATACATAGAATACTTGATAAACTAGCAGAATACATAGATAGAATACATGATAGACTAGCAGAATACATAGATAGATTACATGATAGATTAGCAGAATACATAGATAGAATACATGATAGACTAGCAGAATACATAGATAGACTAGTAGAATACATAGATAGAATACATGATAGACAAGTAGAATACATAGACAGAATACATGATAGACTAGCAGAATACATAGATAGATTACATGATAGATTAGCAGAATACATAGATAGAATACATGATAAACTATCTGATTGCATAGAGAGAATACATGATATACTAGCAGAATACATAGATAGAATACAGGATAGACTAGCAGAATACATAGATAGAATACTTGATAAACTAGCAGAATACATAGATAGAATACATGATAGACTAGCAGAATACATAGATAGAATACATGATAGACTAGCAGAATACATAGATAGACTAGTAGAATACATAGATAGAATACATGATAGTCAAGTAGAATACATAGATAGATGATATGATAGACTAGCAGGATACATAGATAGATTACATGATAGACTAGCAGAATACATAGATAGATTACATGATAGACTAGCAGAATATATAGATAGAATATACAATAGACTAGCAGAATACATAGATAGAATACACGATAGACTAGCAGAATACATAGATAGATTACACGATAGACTAGCAGAATACATAGATAGATTACATGATAGAGTAGCAGAATACATAGATAGAATACATGATAGACTAGCAGAATACTTGACAGAATACACGATAGACTAGCAGAATACATAGATAGATTACATGATAGACTAGCAGAATACATAGATAGAATACATGATAGACGAGCAGAATACATAGATAGAGTACATGATAGATTAGCAGAATACATAGATAGAATACACGATAGACTAGCAGAATACATAGATAAATTACACGATAGACTAGCAGAATACATAGATAGAATACATGATAGACGAGCAGAATACATAGATAGAGTACATGATAGATTAGCAGAATACATAGATAGAATACACGATAGACTAGCAGAATACATAGATAAATTACACGATAGACTAGCAGAATACATAGATAGAATACATGATAGATTAGCAGAATACATAGATAGAATACATGATAAACTAGCAGAATACACAGATAGATTACATGATAGCCTAGCAGAATACATAGATAGATTACATGATAGACTAGCAAAATACATAGATAGATTACATGAAAGACTAGCAGAATACATAGATTACATGATAGACTAGCAGAATACATAGATAGAATACATGATAGACTAGCAGAATACATAGATAGATTACATGATAGACTAGCAGAATACATAGATAGACTAGTAGAATACGTAGATAGAATACATGATAGACAAGTAGAATACATAGATAGAATATATGATAGACTAGCAGATTACATAGATAGATTACATGATAGATTAGCAGAATACATAGATAGAATACATGATAAACTAGCAGAATACATAGATAGAATATATGATAGACTAGCAGAATACATAGATAGAATATATGATAGACTAGCAGATTACATAGATAGATTACATGATAGATTAGCAGAATACATCGATAGAATACATGATAAACTAGCTGATTGCATAGAGAGAATACATGATATACTAGCAGAATACATAGATAGAATACATGATAGATTAGCAGAATACATAGATAGAATACATGATAGACTAGCAGAATACATAGATAGAATACATGATAGACTAGCAGAATACATAGATAGATTACATGATAGACTAGCAGAATACATAGATAGATTACATGATAGACTAGAAGAATACATAGATAGAATACATGATAGACTAGCAGAATACATAGATAGATTACATGAAAGACTAGCAGAATACATAGATAGATTACATGATAGACTAGCAGAATACATAGATAGATTACATGATAGACTAGCAGAATACATAGATAGAATACATGACAGACAGAATACATAGATGGAATACATGATAGATTAGCAGAATACATAGATAGAATACATGAAAAACCCTCAGAATACATAGAATACTTGATAAACTAGCAGAATACATAGATAGAATACATGATAGACTAGCAGAATACATAGATAGATTACATGATAGATTAGCAGAATACATAGATAGAATACATGATAGACTAGCAGAATACATAGATAGACTAGTAGAATACATAGATAGAATACATGATAGACAAGTAGAATACATAGACAGAATACATGATAGACTAGCAGAATACATAGATAGATTACATGATAGACTAGCAGAATACATAGATAGAATACATGATAGACTAGCAGAATACATAGATAGACTAGTAGAATACATAGATAGAATACATGATAGACAAGTAGAATACATAGATAGAATACTTGATAAACTAGCAGAATACATAGATAGAATACATGATAGACTAGCAGAATACATAGATAGAATACATGATAGACTAGCAGAATACATAGATAGACTAGTAGAATACATAGATAGAATACATGATAGACAAGTAGAATACATAGATAGATGATATGATAGACTAGCAGGATACATAGATAGATTACATGATAGACTAGCAGAATACATAGATAGATTACATGATAGACTAGCAGAATATATAGATAGAATATACAATAGACTAGCAGAATACATAGATAGAATACACGATAGACTAGCAGAATACATAGATAGATTACACGATAGACTAGCAGAATACATAGATAGATTACATGATAGACTAGCAGAATACATAGATAGATTATATGATAGATACCAGAGTACATAGAATATATGAAGCTTCAGCTGATGTGACCCCCTATCTTCTCTTTGTCTTCCTCGGGTAACTGTAACTTTATCTCTCACTCCTGCAACTTTTACATGCCTATATGAAATAATTTAGGTAACTGGGACTATACTTTTAATTAGCTATTCCTGGCCTGTACTAGTAGGAAATCACTGTGTATTAGTGGGGGTGTACTGGTCTGTTGATGTTCACAACTAGGGTAAACCTTTTGTTGTGGGTGGAGTTTCAGAGGGTGGGTGCTGCTTGCAATCAAGCCTGTATCCATGTGTGCATTTCTATTTAATCAGTACATGTTAGTCTTTTAAGTAGCTTAGCGTAAAGTATGAGGATAATATTAATATGAACATTGGAGATATACCGGAGAGAAGCAGGAGAGAAACAGAAGGACAGCAGACTATCTTCCCCACCTCCACAAAAAGAACTGCAATCAACATACTACAGTGAGTTACCTACCACCAACGCCTGCAGCCTGCACAGCCTGGACACTGACCTCCCTGTCTCATTGAGTAACAGCCCTACTGCTCTCACACATTGCTTTCTGCTCCTCAGTTACACTATCTACATCCACTGTGTAACAATCTCAGCTTTTCCGTTCCTTCCATCATTCCCAAAAATTCCTGTTTGCGCTGTCTTTGCTCTTACTACACCCCACTTCTCATTGTCCATTCTATATTACACCCACTCCATTCCATATTATTCCTCTGAACAACACTTCTGTACTGGAATTATGGCTCCTCGATCCTGTCCCATACCAATCCTCACTGCTAGGTCTCACCCCCCCAATTTCCAGACCACCCACACGCATTCAGAACCCAGTTAACCTGATCCCCATCTCCCCTCCCTTCCTTTCTCCTGTGCACTCTGGAATGCTAGACCAAGCGGCCAATTATCCACGACTTCTTCATCTCCCACACTTTTAACCTCGCCATCACTGAAATCTGGTTCTCCTCCTCTGACACCACCTCCCCTGCTTCCCTCTCCTATGAAGGCTTCTGCTTCACCCACTCGGTCAGACCTGATGACCGCCAGGGTGGAGGAGTGGGCATCCTTCTCCCCAAACTGCACCTTTTGTGTCATCCCACCTGAGCCCTCCCTCACCTTCCCCACCTTTGAGGTACACACTATCCGCCTCTTCTATCCCATTCACCTCCTTGTGGCAGTGATCTACTGCCCCCCTGGCTGCTGTTCACCTTTCCTTGACAACTTTGCTGCCTGGCTTCCCCACTTTCTCTCCTCCGACCTCCTCTCTGTCATCCTCAGTGACTTTAACATCCCTATTAAAATCAATAATGCAGCTTCCACTAATTTTCTTGCCCTTTCCACCTCCTTTGGACTTTCTCAATAGAACCCCACCCCTACTCACAATCTCGACCACTCCCTTGACCTTGTCTTCACCCACAGATCTGATCTCCCTGATTTCTCTAACTCTTCCTTCCCTCTCTATGACCACCATCTGCTTTCTTTCACCCTCTCATCTTCCCCTCTCCTCTCCACGCACAGACCCACCATCACCAGATGCATTCTCAGGTCTCGACTCCGCTATCCTGTCCTCCCAAGAGACTTTCCTCTCTCCTCTATAACCATCTTCTCCCCCTTTCCCCAACTCCGCTGCTTGGGCATCACTCTTGACTCCTCCCTCTCCTTTGTACCCCAAGCTCTCTCACAATCCTGTTGGATCCAGCTTCGCAACATTGCTCGCATCCATTCACTGGTCATTTCACGGTTCAGCCTCACTTACTCCCATCTTGTTCCCCTCCAATCTGTCCTTAACTCCGCAGCTAGGCTTATCTTCCTCTCCCACCGCTCCACATCTTCCACTCCCCTTCAACAAAATCTGCACTTGCTCCCATTCCCCTAAAGAATCTTCTACAAACTCCTCACCCTCACATATAAGGCCATCTCTAATTCCACTGCTCCCTACATCTCCAACCTCCTCTCCCTTCACACTCCCTCCCACCCCCTATGGTCGAACCAATGACCAGCACCTCTCCTCTACCCTGTTAACTGTTTCCCATGCTCCAGTTCAAGATTTTGCCTGTGCTGCACCACTTCAGTGGAATGCACTCCTCCGCTCTATTAGACTGTCCCCGACCTTGCAAAGCTTCAGACGGGCATTGAAAACCCACCTATTCATCAAAGTGTACCCTTATGATGCATAACCTAGTCCTGCGGCTGCTCCTTTATCCCCCTGCCACATACACCCTGCCATCAGGCTACCTCCCGCCTGCTTGCACCTCATGTCATCTGTCTGTCACCCCTTCCTACTAGATTGTTAGCTCTTCAGAGCAGGGCCCTCTTTCCTCTTGTTGTCAAAACCCTCTTCTCGACACATTTCACTCACAGCTCTCTCCTACTCAGCAACCATCTTTACCCGCTGTTTCTCCTGCTGGTAAAGGCTCATCTCTATCTATAGGCCACCAGCCCCTAGTAGTACGCTGATCACTCACTCGCTACTTACATCTAAGCTGTATTATGTTTTGAGAATTGTGGTGCTCTTTGTTACCTGTACTCCATTTTTGTTATTTATTTACTCTAATGTTGAGTTTTGTCTCCCTGTACTGTCCTTTGTACGGCGCTGCAAAACACTAGTGGTGCCTTATAAATAAAATGTAATAATAATAATAATGATAGAATACATAGATAGACTAGCAGAATACATAGATAAATTACATGATAGACTAGCAGAATACATAGATAGATTACATGATAGACTAGCAGAATACATAGATAGATTACATGACAGACTAGCAGAATACATAGATAGATTACATGATAGACTAGCAGAATACATAGACAGATTACATGATAGACTAGCAGAATACATAGATAGATTACATGATAGACTAGCAGAATACATAGATAGATTACATGATAGACTAGAAGAATACATAGATAGAATACATGATAGACTAGCAGAATACATAGATAGATTACATGAAAGACTAGCAGAATACATAGATAGATTACATGATAGACTAGCAGAATACATAGATAGATTACATGATAGACTGGCAGAATACATAGATAGAATACATGACAGACAGAATACATAGATGGAATACATGATAGATTAGCAGAATACATAGATAGAATACATGATAAACTAGCAGAATACATAGAATACTTGATAAACTAGCAGAATACATAGATAGAATACATGATAGACTAGCAGAATACATAGATAGATTACATGATAGATTAGCAGAATACATAGATAGAATACATGATAGACTAGCAGAATACATAGATAGACTAGTAGAATACATAGATAGAATACATGATAGACAAGTAGAATACATAGACAGAATACATGATAGACTAGCAGAATACATAGATAGATTACATGATAGATTAGCAGAATACATAGATAGAATACATGATAAACTAGCTGATTGCATAGAGAGAATACATGATATACTAGCAGAATACATAGATAGAATACAGGATAGACTAGCAGAATACATAGATAGAATACTTGATAAACTAGCAGAATACATAGATAGAATACATGATAGACTAGCAGAATACATAGATAGAATACATGATAGACTAGCAGAATACATAGATAGACTAGTAGAATACATAGATAGAATACATGATAGACAAGTAGAATACATAGATAGATGATATGATAGACTAGCAGGATACATAGATAGATTACATGATAGACTAGCAGAATACATAGATAGATTACATGATAGACTAGCAGAATATATAGATAGAATATACAATAGACTAGCAGAATACATAGATAGAATACACGATAGACTAGCAGAATACATAGATAGATTACACGATAGACTAGCAGAATACATAGATAGATTACATGATAGACTAGCAGAATACATAGATAGATTATATGATAGATACCAGAGTACATAGAATATATGAAGCTTCAGCTGATGTGACCCCCTATCTTCTCTTTGTCTTCCTCGGGTAACTGTAACTTTATCTCTCACTCCTGCAACTTTTACATGCCTATATGAAATAATTTAGGTAACTGGGACTATACTTTTAATTAGCTATTCCTGGCCTGTACTAGTAGGAAATCACTGTGTATTAGTGGGGGTGTACTGGTCTGTTGATGTTCACAACTAGGGTAAACCTTTTGTTGTGGGTGGAGTTTCAGAGGGTGGGTGCTGCTTGCAATCAAGCCTGTATCCATGTGTGCATTTCTATTTAATCAGTACATGTTAGGCTTTTAAGTAGCTTAGCGTAAAGTATGAGGATAATATTAATATGAACATTGGAGATATACCGGAGAGAAGCAGGAGAGAAACAGAAGGACAGCAGACTATCTTCCCCACCTCCACAAAAAGAACTGCAATCAACATACTACAGTGAGTTACCTACCACCAACGCCTGCAGCCTGCACAGCCTGGACACTGACCTCCCTGTCTCATTGAGTAACAGCCCTACTGCTCTCACACATTGCTTTCTGCTCCTCAGTTACACTATCTACATCCACTGTGTAACAATCTCAGCTTTTCCGTTCCTTCCATCATTCCCAAAAATTCCTGTTTGCGCTGTCTTTGCTCTTACTACACCCCACTTCTCATTGTCCATTCTATATTACACCCACTCCATTCCATATTATTCCTCTGAACAACACTTCTGTACTGGAATTATGGCTCCTCGATCCTGTCCCATACCAATCCTCACTGCTAGGTCTCACCCCCCCAATTTCCAGACCACCCACACGCATTCAGAACCCAGTTAACCTGATCCCCATCTCCCCTCCCTTCCTTTCTCCTGTGCACTCTGGAATGCTAGACCAAGCGGCCAATTATCCACGACTTCTTCATCTCCCACACTTTTAACCTCGCCATCACTGAAATCTGGTTCTCCTCCTCTGACACCACCTCCCCTGCTTCCCTCTCCTATGAAGGCTTCTGCTTCACCCACTCGGTCAGACCTGATGACCGCCAGGGTGGAGGAGTGGGCATCCTTCTCCCCAAACTGCACCTTTTGTGTCATCCCACCTGAGCCCTCCCTCACCTTCCCCACCTTTGAGGTACACACTATCCGCCTCTTCTATCCCATTCACCTCCTTGTGGCAGTGATCTACTGCCCCCCTGGCTGCTGTTCACCTTTCCTTGACAACTTTGCTGCCTGGCTTCCCCACTTTCTCTCCTCCGACCTCCTCTCTGTCATCCTCAGTGACTTTAACATCCCTATTAAAATCAATAATGCAGCTTCCACTAATTTTCTTGCCCTTTCCACCTCCTTTGGACTTTCTCAATAGAACCCCACCCCTACTCACAATCTCGACCACTCCCTTGACCTTGTCTTCACCCACAGATCTGATCTCCCTGATTTCTCTAACTCTTCCTTCCCTCTCTATGACCACCATCTGCTTTCTTTCACCCTCTCATCTTCCCCTCTCCTCTCCACGCACAGACCCACCATCACCAGATGCATTCTCAGGTCTCGACTCCGCTATCCTGTCCTCCCAAGAGACTTTCCTCTCTCCTCTATAACCATCTTCTCCCCCTTTCCCCAACTCCGCTGCTTGGGCATCACTCTTGACTCCTCCCTCTCCTTTGTACCCCAAGCTCTCTCACAATCCTGTTGGATCCAGCTTCGCAACATTGCTCGCATCCATTCACTGGTCATTTCACGGTTCAGCCTCACTTACTCCCATCTTGTTCCCCTCCAATCTGTCCTTAACTCCGCAGCTAGGCTTATCTTCCTCTCCCACCGCTCCACATCTTCCACTCCCCTTCAACAAAATCTGCACTTGCTCCCATTCCCCTAAAGAATCTTCTACAAACTCCTCACCCTCACATATAAGGCCATCTCTAATTCCACTGCTCCCTACATCTCCAACCTCCTCTCCCTTCACACTCCCTCCCACCCCCTATGGTCGAACCAATGACCAGCACCTCTCCTCTACCCTGTTAACTGTTTCCCATGCTCCAGTTCAAGATTTTGCCCGTGCTGCACCACTTCAGTGGAATGCACTCCTCCGCTCTATTAGACTGTCCCCGACCTTGCAAAGCTTCAGACGGGCATTGAAAACCCACCTATTCATCAAAGTGTACCCTTATGATGCATAACCTAGTCCTGCGGCTGCTCCTTTATCCCCCTGCCACATACACCCTGCCATCAGGCTACCTCCCGCCTGCTTGCACCTCATGTCATCTGTCTGTCACCCCTTCCTACTAGATTGTTAGCTCTTCAGAGCAGGGCCCTCTTTCCTCTTGTTGTCAAAACCCTCTTCTCGACACATTTCACTCACAGCTCTCTCCTACTCAGCAACCATCTTTACCCGCTGTTTCTCCTGCTGGTAAAGGCTCATCTCTATCTATAGGCCACCAGCCCCTAGTAGTACGCTGATCACTCACTCGCTACTTACATCTAAGCTGTATTATGTTTTGAGAATTGTGGTGCTCTTTGTTACCTGTACTCCATTTTTGTTATTTATTTACTCTAATGTTGAGTTTTGTCTCCCTGTACTGTCCTTTGTACGGCGCTGCAAAACACTAGTGGTGCCTTATAAATAAAATGTAATAATAATAATAATGATAGAATACATAGATAGACTAGCAGAATACATAGATAAATTACATGATAGACTAGCAGAGTACATAGATAGAATACATAGATAGACTAGCAGAATACATAGATAGATTACATGATAGACTAGCAGAATACATAGATAGATTACATGAAAGACTAGCAGAATACATAGATAGATTACATGATAGACTAGCAGAATACATAGATAGATTACATGATAGACTAGCAGAATACATAGATAGAATACATGACAGACAGAATACATAGATGGAATACATGATAGATTAGCAGAATACGTAGATAGAATACATGATAAACTAGCAGAATACATAGAATACTTGATAAACTAGCAGAATACATAGATAGAATACATGATAGACTAGCAGAATACATAGATAGATTACATGATAGATTAGCAGAATACATAGATAGAATACATGATAGACTAGCAGAATACATAGATAGACTAGTAGAATACATAGATAGAATACATGATAGACAAGTAGAATACATAGACAGAATACATGATAGACTAGCAGAATACATAGATAGATTACATGATAGATTAGCAGAATACATAGATAGAATACATGATAAACTATCTGATTGCATAGAGAGAATACATGATATACTAGCAGAATACATAGATAGAATACAGGATAGACTAGCAGAATACATAGATAGAATACTTGATAAACTAGCAGAATACATAGATAGAATACATGATAGACTAGCAGAATACATAGATAGAATACATGATAGACTAGCAGAATACATAGATAGACTAGTAGAATACATAGATAGAATACATGATAGTCAAGTAGAATACATAGATAGATGATATGATAGACTAGCAGGATACATAGATAGATTACATGATAGACTAGCAGAATACATAGATAGATTACATGATAGACTAGCAGAATATATAGATAGAATATACAATAGACTAGCAGAATACATAGATAGAATACACGATAGACTAGCAGAATACATAGATAGATTACACGATAGACTAGCAGAATACATAGATAGATTACATGATAGAGTAGCAGAATACATAGATAGAATACATGATAGACTAGCAGAATACTTGACAGAATACACGATAGACTAGCAGAATACATAGATAGATTACATGATAGACTAGCAGAATACATAGATAGAATACATGATAGACGAGCAGAATACATAGATAGAGTACATGATAGATTAGCAGAATACATAGATAGAATACACGATAGACTAGCAGAATACATAGATAAATTACACGATAGACTAGCAGAATACATAGATAGAATACATGATAGACGAGCAGAATACATAGATAGAGTACATGATAGATTAGCAGAATACATAGATAGAATACACGATAGACTAGCAGAATACATAGATAAATTACACGATAGACTAGCAGAATACATAGATAGAATACATGATAGATTAGCAGAATACATAGATAGAATACATGATAAACTAGCAGAATACACAGATAGATTACATGATAGCCTAGCAGAATACATAGATAGATTACATGATAGACTAGCAAAATACATAGATAGATTACATGAAAGACTAGCAGAATACATAGATTACATGATAGACTAGCAGAATACATAGATAGAATACATGATAGACTAGCAGAATACATAGATAGATTACATGATAGACTAGCAGAATACATAGATAGACTAGTAGAATACGTAGATAGAATACATGATAGACAAGTAGAATACATAGATAGAATATATGATAGACTAGCAGATTACATAGATAGATTACATGATAGATTAGCAGAATACATAGATAGAATACATGATAAACTAGCAGAATACATAGATAGAATATATGATAGACTAGCAGAATACATAGATAGAATATATGATAGACTAGCAGATTACATAGATAGATTACATGATAGATTAGCAGAATACATCGATAGAATACATGATAAACTAGCTGATTGCATAGAGAGAATACATGATATACTAGCAGAATACATAGATAGAATACATGATAGATTAGCAGAATACATAGATAGAATACATGATAGACTAGCAGAATACATAGATAGAATACATGATAGACTAGCAGAATACATAGATAGATTACATGATAGACTAGCAGAATACATAGATAGATTACATGATAGACTAGAAGAATACATAGATAGAATACATGATAGACTAGCAGAATACATAGATAGATTACATGAAAGACTAGCAGAATACATAGATAGATTACATGATAGACTAGCAGAATACATAGATAGATTACATGATAGACTAGCAGAATACATAGATAGAATACATGACAGACAGAATACATAGATGGAATACATGATAGATTAGCAGAATACATAGATAGAATACATGAAAAACCCTCAGAATACATAGAATACTTGATAAACTAGCAGAATACATAGATAGAATACATGATAGACTAGCAGAATACATAGATAGATTACATGATAGATTAGCAGAATACATAGATAGAATACATGATAGACTAGCAGAATACATAGATAGACTAGTAGAATACATAGATAGAATACATGATAGACAAGTAGAATACATAGACAGAATACATGATAGACTAGCAGAATACATAGATAGATTACATGATAGACTAGCAGAATACATAGATAGAATACATGATAGACTAGCAGAATACATAGATAGACTAGTAGAATACATAGATAGAATACATGATAGACAAGTAGAATACATAGATAGAATACTTGATAAACTAGCAGAATACATAGATAGAATACATGATAGACTAGCAGAATACATAGATAGAATACATGATAGACTAGCAGAATACATAGATAGACTAGTAGAATACATAGATAGAATACATGATAGACAAGTAGAATACATAGATAGATGATATGATAGACTAGCAGGATACATAGATAGATTACATGATAGACTAGCAGAATACATAGATAGATTACATGATAGACTAGCAGAATATATAGATAGAATATACAATAGACTAGCAGAATACATAGATAGAATACACGATAGACTAGCAGAATACATAGATAGATTACACGATAGACTAGCAGAATACATAGATAGATTACATGATAGACTAGCAGAATACATAGATAGATTATATGATAGATACCAGAGTACATAGAATATATGAAGCTTCAGCTGATGTGACCCCCTATCTTCTCTTTGTCTTCCTCGGGTAACTGTAACTTTATCTCTCACTCCTGCAACTTTTACATGCCTATATGAAATAATTTAGGTAACTGGGACTATACTTTTAATTAGCTATTCCTGGCCTGTACTAGTAGGAAATCACTGTGTATTAGTGGGGGTGTACTGGTCTGTTGATGTTCACAACTAGGGTAAACCTTTTGTTGTGGGTGGAGTTTCAGAGGGTGGGTGCTGCTTGCAATCAAGCCTGTATCCATGTGTGCATTTCTATTTAATCAGTACATGTTAGTCTTTTAAGTAGCTTAGCGTAAAGTATGAGGATAATATTAATATGAACATTGGAGATATACCGGAGAGAAGCAGGAGAGAAACAGAAGGACAGCAGACTATCTTCCCCACCTCCACAAAAAGAACTGCAATCAACATACTACAGTGAGTTACCTACCACCAACGCCTGCAGCCTGCACAGCCTGGACACTGACCTCCCTGTCTCATTGAGTAACAGCCCTACTGCTCTCACACATTGCTTTCTGCTCCTCAGTTACACTATCTACATCCACTGTGTAACAATCTCAGCTTTTCCGTTCCTTCCATCATTCCCAAAAATTCCTGTTTGCGCTGTCTTTGCTCTTACTACACCCCACTTCTCATTGTCCATTCTATATTACACCCACTCCATTCCATATTATTCCTCTGAACAACACTTCTGTACTGGAATTATGGCTCCTCGATCCTGTCCCATACCAATCCTCACTGCTAGGTCTCACCCCCCCAATTTCCAGACCACCCACACGCATTCAGAACCCAGTTAACCTGATCCCCATCTCCCCTCCCTTCCTTTCTCCTGTGCACTCTGGAATGCTAGACCAAGCGGCCAATTATCCACGACTTCTTCATCTCCCACACTTTTAACCTCGCCATCACTGAAATCTGGTTCTCCTCCTCTGACACCACCTCCCCTGCTTCCCTCTCCTATGAAGGCTTCTGCTTCACCCACTCGGTCAGACCTGATGACCGCCAGGGTGGAGGAGTGGGCATCCTTCTCCCCAAACTGCACCTTTTGTGTCATCCCACCTGAGCCCTCCCTCACCTTCCCCACCTTTGAGGTACACACTATCCGCCTCTTCTATCCCATTCACCTCCTTGTGGCAGTGATCTACTGCCCCCCTGGCTGCTGTTCACCTTTCCTTGACAACTTTGCTGCCTGGCTTCCCCACTTTCTCTCCTCCGACCTCCTCTCTGTCATCCTCAGTGACTTTAACATCCCTATTAAAATCAATAATGCAGCTTCCACTAATTTTCTTGCCCTTTCCACCTCCTTTGGACTTTCTCAATAGAACCCCACCCCTACTCACAATCTCGACCACTCCCTTGACCTTGTCTTCACCCACAGATCTGATCTCCCTGATTTCTCTAACTCTTCCTTCCCTCTCTATGACCACCATCTGCTTTCTTTCACCCTCTCATCTTCCCCTCTCCTCTCCACGCACAGACCCACCATCACCAGATGCATTCTCAGGTCTCGACTCCGCTATCCTGTCCTCCCAAGAGACTTTCCTCTCTCCTCTATAACCATCTTCTCCCCCTTTCCCCAACTCCGCTGCTTGGGCATCACTCTTGACTCCTCCCTCTCCTTTGTACCCCAAGCTCTCTCACAATCCTGTTGGATCCAGCTTCGCAACATTGCTCGCATCCATTCACTGGTCATTTCACGGTTCAGCCTCACTTACTCCCATCTTGTTCCCCTCCAATCTGTCCTTAACTCCGCAGCTAGGCTTATCTTCCTCTCCCACCGCTCCACATCTTCCACTCCCCTTCAACAAAATCTGCACTTGCTCCCATTCCCCTAAAGAATCTTCTACAAACTCCTCACCCTCACATATAAGGCCATCTCTAATTCCACTGCTCCCTACATCTCCAACCTCCTCTCCCTTCACACTCCCTCCCACCCCCTATGGTCGAACCAATGACCAGCACCTCTCCTCTACCCTGTTAACTGTTTCCCATGCTCCAGTTCAAGATTTTGCCTGTGCTGCACCACTTCAGTGGAATGCACTCCTCCGCTCTATTAGACTGTCCCCGACCTTGCAAAGCTTCAGACGGGCATTGAAAACCCACCTATTCATCAAAGTGTACCCTTATGATGCATAACCTAGTCCTGCGGCTGCTCCTTTATCCCCCTGCCACATACACCCTGCCATCAGGCTACCTCCCGCCTGCTTGCACCTCATGTCATCTGTCTGTCACCCCTTCCTACTAGATTGTTAGCTCTTCAGAGCAGGGCCCTCTTTCCTCTTGTTGTCAAAACCCTCTTCTCGACACATTTCACTCACAGCTCTCTCCTACTCAGCAACCATCTTTACCCGCTGTTTCTCCTGCTGGTAAAGGCTCATCTCTATCTATAGGCCACCAGCCCCTAGTAGTACGCTGATCACTCACTCGCTACTTACATCTAAGCTGTATTATGTTTTGAGAATTGTGGTGCTCTTTGTTACCTGTACTCCATTTTTGTTATTTATTTACTCTAATGTTGAGTTTTGTCTCCCTGTACTGTCCTTTGTACGGCGCTGCAAAACACTAGTGGTGCCTTATAAATAAAATGTAATAATAATAATAATGATAGAATACATAGATAGACTAGCAGAATACATAGATAAATTACATGATAGACTAGCAGAATACATAGATAGATTACATGATAGACTAGCAGAATACATAGATAGATTACATGACAGACTAGCAGAATACATAGATAGATTACATGATAGACTAGCAGAATACATAGACAGATTACATGATAGACTAGCAGAATACATAGATAGATTACATGATAGACTAGCAGAATACATAGATAGATTACATGATAGACTAGAAGAATACATAGATAGAATACATGATAGACTAGCAGAATACATAGATAGATTACATGAAAGACTAGCAGAATACATAGATAGATTACATGATAGACTAGCAGAATACATAGATAGATTACATGATAGACTGGCAGAATACATAGATAGAATACATGACAGACAGAATACATAGATGGAATACATGATAGATTAGCAGAATACATAGATAGAATACATGATAAACTAGCAGAATACATAGAATACTTGATAAACTAGCAGAATACATAGATAGAATACATGATAGACTAGCAGAATACATAGATAGATTACATGATAGATTAGCAGAATACATAGATAGAATACATGATAGACTAGCAGAATACATAGATAGACTAGTAGAATACATAGATAGAATACATGATAGACAAGTAGAATACATAGACAGAATACATGATAGACTAGCAGAATACATAGATAGATTACATGATAGATTAGCAGAATACATAGATAGAATACATGATAAACTAGCTGATTGCATAGAGAGAATACATGATATACTAGCAGAATACATAGATAGAATACAGGATAGACTAGCAGAATACATAGATAGAATACTTGATAAACTAGCAGAATACATAGATAGAATACATGATAGACTAGCAGAATACATAGATAGAATACATGATAGACTAGCAGAATACATAGATAGACTAGTAGAATACATAGATAGAATACATGATAGACAAGTAGAATACATAGATAGATGATATGATAGACTAGCAGGATACATAGATAGATTACATGATAGACTAGCAGAATACATAGATAGATTACATGATAGACTAGCAGAATATATAGATAGAATATACAATAGACTAGCAGAATACATAGATAGAATACACGATAGACTAGCAGAATACATAGATAGATTACACGATAGACTAGCAGAATACATAGATAGATTACATGATAGACTAGCAGAATACATAGATAGATTATATGATAGATACCAGAGTACATAGAATATATGAAGCTTCAGCTGATGTGACCCCCTATCTTCTCTTTGTCTTCCTCGGGTAACTGTAACTTTATCTCTCACTCCTGCAACTTTTACATGCCTATATGAAATAATTTAGGTAACTGGGACTATACTTTTAATTAGCTATTCCTGGCCTGTACTAGTAGGAAATCACTGTGTATTAGTGGGGGTGTACTGGTCTGTTGATGTTCACAACTAGGGTAAACCTTTTGTTGTGGGTGGAGTTTCAGAGGGTGGGTGCTGCTTGCAATCAAGCCTGTATCCATGTGTGCATTTCTATTTAATCAGTACATGTTAGGCTTTTAAGTAGCTTAGCGTAAAGTATGAGGATAATATTAATATGAACATTGGAGATATACCGGAGAGAAGCAGGAGAGAAACAGAAGGACAGCAGACTATCTTCCCCACCTCCACAAAAAGAACTGCAATCAACATACTACAGTGAGTTACCTACCACCAACGCCTGCAGCCTGCACAGCCTGGACACTGACCTCCCTGTCTCATTGAGTAACAGCCCTACTGCTCTCACACATTGCTTTCTGCTCCTCAGTTACACTATCTACATCCACTGTGTAACAATCTCAGCTTTTCCGTTCCTTCCATCATTCCCAAAAATTCCTGTTTGCGCTGTCTTTGCTCTTACTACACCCCACTTCTCATTGTCCATTCTATATTACACCCACTCCATTCCATATTATTCCTCTGAACAACACTTCTGTACTGGAATTATGGCTCCTCGATCCTGTCCCATACCAATCCTCACTGCTAGGTCTCACCCCCCCAATTTCCAGACCACCCACACGCATTCAGAACCCAGTTAACCTGATCCCCATCTCCCCTCCCTTCCTTTCTCCTGTGCACTCTGGAATGCTAGACCAAGCGGCCAATTATCCACGACTTCTTCATCTCCCACACTTTTAACCTCGCCATCACTGAAATCTGGTTCTCCTCCTCTGACACCACCTCCCCTGCTTCCCTCTCCTATGAAGGCTTCTGCTTCACCCACTCGGTCAGACCTGATGACCGCCAGGGTGGAGGAGTGGGCATCCTTCTCCCCAAACTGCACCTTTTGTGTCATCCCACCTGAGCCCTCCCTCACCTTCCCCACCTTTGAGGTACACACTATCCGCCTCTTCTATCCCATTCACCTCCTTGTGGCAGTGATCTACTGCCCCCCTGGCTGCTGTTCACCTTTCCTTGACAACTTTGCTGCCTGGCTTCCCCACTTTCTCTCCTCCGACCTCCTCTCTGTCATCCTCAGTGACTTTAACATCCCTATTAAAATCAATAATGCAGCTTCCACTAATTTTCTTGCCCTTTCCACCTCCTTTGGACTTTCTCAATAGAACCCCACCCCTACTCACAATCTCGACCACTCCCTTGACCTTGTCTTCACCCACAGATCTGATCTCCCTGATTTCTCTAACTCTTCCTTCCCTCTCTATGACCACCATCTGCTTTCTTTCACCCTCTCATCTTCCCCTCTCCTCTCCACGCACAGACCCACCATCACCAGATGCATTCTCAGGTCTCGACTCCGCTATCCTGTCCTCCCAAGAGACTTTCCTCTCTCCTCTATAACCATCTTCTCCCCCTTTCCCCAACTCCGCTGCTTGGGCATCACTCTTGACTCCTCCCTCTCCTTTGTACCCCAAGCTCTCTCACAATCCTGTTGGATCCAGCTTCGCAACATTGCTCGCATCCATTCACTGGTCATTTCACGGTTCAGCCTCACTTACTCCCATCTTGTTCCCCTCCAATCTGTCCTTAACTCCGCAGCTAGGCTTATCTTCCTCTCCCACCGCTCCACATCTTCCACTCCCCTTCAACAAAATCTGCACTTGCTCCCATTCCCCTAAAGAATCTTCTACAAACTCCTCACCCTCACATATAAGGCCATCTCTAATTCCACTGCTCCCTACATCTCCAACCTCCTCTCCCTTCACACTCCCTCCCACCCCCTATGGTCGAACCAATGACCAGCACCTCTCCTCTACCCTGTTAACTGTTTCCCATGCTCCAGTTCAAGATTTTGCCCGTGCTGCACCACTTCAGTGGAATGCACTCCTCCGCTCTATTAGACTGTCCCCGACCTTGCAAAGCTTCAGACGGGCATTGAAAACCCACCTATTCATCAAAGTGTACCCTTATGATGCATAACCTAGTCCTGCGGCTGCTCCTTTATCCCCCTGCCACATACACCCTGCCATCAGGCTACCTCCCGCCTGCTTGCACCTCATGTCATCTGTCTGTCACCCCTTCCTACTAGATTGTTAGCTCTTCAGAGCAGGGCCCTCTTTCCTCTTGTTGTCAAAACCCTCTTCTCGACACATTTCACTCACAGCTCTCTCCTACTCAGCAACCATCTTTACCCGCTGTTTCTCCTGCTGGTAAAGGCTCATCTCTATCTATAGGCCACCAGCCCCTAGTAGTACGCTGATCACTCACTCGCTACTTACATCTAAGCTGTATTATGTTTTGAGAATTGTGGTGCTCTTTGTTACCTGTACTCCATTTTTGTTATTTATTTACTCTAATGTTGAGTTTTGTCTCCCTGTACTGTCCTTTGTACGGCGCTGCAAAACACTAGTGGTGCCTTATAAATAAAATGTAATAATAATAATAATGATAGAATACATAGATAGACTAGCAGAATACATAGATAAATTACATGATAGACTAGCAGAATACATAGATAGAATACATAGATAGACTAGCAGAATACATAGATAGATTACATGATAGACTAGCAGAATACATAGATAGATTACATGAAAGACTAGCAGAATACATAGATAGATTACATGATAGACTAGCAGAATACATAGATAGATTACATGATAGACTAGCAGAATACATAGATAGAATACATGACAGACAGAATACATAGATGGAATACATGATAGATTAGCAGAATACGTAGATAGAATACATGATAAACTAGCAGAATACATAGAATACTTGATAAACTAGCAGAATACATAGATAGAATACATGATAGACTAGCAGAATACATAGATAGATTACATGATAGATTAGCAGAATACATAGATAGAATACATGATAGACTAGCAGAATACATAGATAGACTAGTAGAATACATAGATAGAATACATGATAGACAAGTAGAATACATAGACAGAATACATGATAGACTAGCAGAATACATAGATAGATTACATGATAGATTAGCAGAATACATAGATAGAATACATGATAAACTATCTGATTGCATAGAGAGAATACATGATATACTAGCAGAATACATAGATAGAATACAGGATAGACTAGCAGAATACATAGATAGAATACTTGATAAACTAGCAGAATACATAGATAGAATACATGATAGACTAGCAGAATACATAGATAGAATACATGATAGACTAGCAGAATACATAGATAGACTAGTAGAATACATAGATAGAATACATGATAGTCAAGTAGAATACATAGATAGATGATATGATAGACTAGCAGGATACATAGATAGATTACATGATAGACTAGCAGAATACATAGATAGATTACATGATAGACTAGCAGAATATATAGATAGAATATACAATAGACTAGCAGAATACATAGATAGAATACACGATAGACTAGCAGAATACATAGATAGATTACACGATAGACTAGCAGAATACATAGATAGATTACATGATAGAGTAGCAGAATACATAGATAGAATACATGATAGACTAGCAGAATACTTGACAGAATACACGATAGACTAGCAGAATACATAGATAGATTACATGATAGACTAGCAGAATACATAGATAGAATACATGATAGACGAGCAGAATACATAGATAGAGTACATGATAGATTAGCAGAATACATAGATAGAATACACGATAGACTAGCAGAATACATAGATAAATTACACGATAGACTAGCAGAATACATAGATAGAATACATGATAGATTAGCAGAATACATAGATAGAATACATGATAAACTAGCAGAATACACAGATAGATTACATGATAGCCTAGCAGAATACATAGATAGATTACATGATAGACTAGCAAAATACATAGATAGATTACATGAAAGACTAGCAGAATACATAGATTACATGATAGACTAGCAGAATACATAGATAGAATACATGATAGACTAGCAGAATACATAGATAGATTACATGATAGACTAGCAGAATACATAGATAGACTAGTAGAATACGTAGATAGAATACATGATAGACAAGTAGAATACATAGATAGAATATATGATAGACTAGCAGATTACATAGATAGATTACATGATAGATTAGCAGAATACATAGATAGAATACATGATAAACTAGCAGAATACATAGATAGAATATATGATAGACTAGCAGAATACATAGATAGAATATATGATAGACTAGCAGATTACATAGATAGATTACATGATAGATTAGCAGAATACATAGATAGAATACATGATAAACTAGCTGATTGCATAGAGAGAATACATGATATACTAGCAGAATACATAGATAGAATACATGATAGATTAGCAGAATACATAGATAGAATACATGATAGACTAGCAGAATACATAGATAGAATACATGATAGACTAGCAGAATACATAGATAGATTACATGATAGACTAGCAGAATACATAGATAGATTACATGATAGACTAGAAGAATACATAGATAGAATACATGATAGACTAGCAGAATACATAGATAGATTACATGAAAGACTAGCAGAATACATAGATAGATTACATGATAGACTAGCAGAATACATAGATAGATTACATGATAGACTAGCAGAATACATAGATAGAATACATGACAGACAGAATACATAGATGGAATACATGATAGATTAGCAGAATACATAGATAGAATACATGAAAAACCCTCAGAATACATAGAATACTTGATAAACTTGCAGAATACATAGATAGAATACATGATAGACTAGCAGAATACATAGATAGATTACATGATAGATTAGCAGAATACATAGATAGAATACATGATAGACTAGCAGAATACATAGATAGACTAGTAGAATACATAGATAGAATACATGATAGACAAGTAGAATACATAGACAGAATACATGATAGACTAGCAGAATACATAGATAGATTACATGATAGACTAGCAGAATACATAGATAGAATACATGATAGACTAGCAGAATACATAGATAGACTAGTAGAATACATAGATAGAATACATGATAGACAAGTAGAATACATAGATAGAATACTTGATAAACTAGCAGAATACATAGATAGAATACATGATAGACTAGCAGAATACATAGATAGAATACATGATAGACTAGCAGAATACATAGATAGACTAGTAGAATACATAGATAGAATACATGATAGACAAGTAGAATACATAGATAGATGATATGATAGACTAGCAGGATACATAGATAGATTACATGATAGACTAGCAGAATACATAGATAGATTACATGATAGACTAGCAGAATATATAGATAGAATATACAATAGACTAGCAGAATACATAGATAGAATACACGATAGACTAGCAGAATACATAGATAGATTACACGATAGACTAGCAGAATACATAGATAGATTACATGATAGACTAGCAGAATACATAGATAGATTATATGATAGATACCAGAGTACATAGAATATATGAAGCTTCAGCTGATGTGACCCCCTATCTTCTCTTTGTCTTCCTCGGGTAACTGTAACTTTATCTCTCACTCCTGCAACTTTTACATGCCTATATGAAATAATTTAGGTAACTGGGACTATACTTTTAATTAGCTATTCCTGGCCAGTACTAGTAGGAAATCACTGTGTATTAGTGGGGGTGTACTGGTCTGTTGATGTTCACAACTAGGGTAAACCTTTTGTTGTGGGTGGAGTTTCAGAGGGTGGGTGCTGCTTGCAATCAAGCCTGTATCCATGTGTGCATTTCTATTTAATCAGTACATGTTAGGCTTTTAAGTAGCTTAGCGTAAAGTATGAGGATAATATTAATATGAACATTGGAGATATACCGGAGAGAAGCAGGAGAGAAACAGAAGGACAGCAGACTATCTTCCCCACCTCCACAAAAAGAACTGCAATCAACATACTACAGTGAGTTACCTACCACCAACGCCTGCAGCCTGCACAGCCTGGACACTGACCTCCCTGTCTCATTGAGTAACAGCCCTACTGCTCTCACACATTGCTTTCTGCTCCTCAGTTACACTATCTACATCCACTGTGTAACAATCTCAGCTTTTCCGTTCCTTCCATCATTCCCAAAAATTCCTGTTTGCGCTGTCTTTGCTCTTACTACACCCCACTTCTCATTGTCCATTCTATATTACACCCACTCCATTCCATATTATTCCTCTGAACAACACTTCTGTACTGGAATTATGGCTCCTCGATCCTGTCCCATACCAATCCTCACTGCTAGGTCTCACCCCCCCAATTTCCAGACCACCCACACGCATTCAGAACCCAGTTAACCTGATCCCCATCTCCCCTCCCTTCCTTTCTCCTGTGCACTCTGGAATGCTAGACCAAGCGGCCAATTATCCACGACTTCTTCATCTCCCACACTTTTAACCTCGCCATCACTGAAATCTGGTTCTCCTCCTCTGACACCACCTCCCCTGCTTCCCTCTCCTATGAAGGCTTCTGCTTCACCCACTCGGTCAGACCTGATGACCGCCAGGGTGGAGGAGTGGGCATCCTTCTCCCCAAACTGCACCTTTTGTGTCATCCCACCTGAGCCCTCCCTCACCTTCCCCACCTTTGAGGTACACACTATCCGCCTCTTCTATCCCATTCACCTCCTTGTGGCAGTGATCTACTGCCCCCCTGGCTGCTGTTCACCTTTCCTTGACAACTTTGCTGCCTGGCTTCCCCACTTTCTCTCCTCCGACCTCCTCTCTGTCATCCTCAGTGACTTTAACATCCCTATTAAAATCAATAATGCAGCTTCCACTAATTTTCTTGCCCTTTCCACCTCCTTTGGACTTTCTCAATAGAACCCCACCCCTACTCACAATCTCGACCACTCCCTTGACCTTGTCTTCACCCACAGATCTGATCTCCCTGATTTCTCTAACTCTTCCTTCCCTCTCTATGACCACCATCTGCTTTCTTTCACCCTCTCATCTTCCCCTCTCCTCTCCACGCACAGACCCACCATCACCAGATGCATTCTCAGGTCTCGACTCCGCTATCCTGTCCTCCCAAGAGACTTTCCTCTCTCCTCTATAACCATCTTCTCCCCCTTTCCCCAACTCCGCTGCTTGGGCATCACTCTTGACTCCTCCCTCTCCTTTGTACCCCAAGCTCTCTCACAATCCTGTTGGATCCAGCTTCGCAACATTGCTCGCATCCATTCACTGGTCATTTCACGGTTCAGCCTCACTTACTCCCATCTTGTTCCCCTCCAATCTGTCCTTAACTCCGCAGCTAGGCTTATCTTCCTCTCCCACCGCTCCACATCTTCCACTCCCCTTCAACAAAATCTGCACTTGCTCCCATTCCCCTAAAGAATCTTCTACAAACTCCTCACCCTCACATATAAGGCCATCTCTAATTCCACTGCTCCCTACATCTCCAACCTCCTCTCCCTTCACACTCCCTCCCACCCCCTATGGTCGAACCAATGACCAGCACCTCTCCTCTACCCTGTTAACTGTTTCCCATGCTCCAGTTCAAGATTTTGCCTGTGCTGCACCACTTCAGTGGAATGCACTCCTCCGCTCTATTAGACTGTCCCCGACCTTGCAAAGCTTCAGACGGGCATTGAAAACCCACCTATTCATCAAAGTGTACCCTTATGATGCATAACCTAGTCCTGCGGCTGCTCCTTTATCCCCCTGCCACATACACCCTGCCATCAGGCTACCTCCCGCCTGCTTGCACCTCATGTCATCTGTCTGTCACCCCTTCCTACTAGATTGTTAGCTCTTCAGAGCAGGGCCCTCTTTCCTCTTGTTGTCAAAACCCTCTTCTCGACACATTTCACTCACAGCTCTCTCCTACTCAGCAACCATCTTTACCCGCTGTTTCTCCTGCTGGTAAAGGCTCATCTCTATCTATAGGCCACCAGCCCCTAGTAGTACGCTGATCACTCACTCGCTACTTACATCTAAGCTGTATTATGTTTTGAGAATTGTGGTGCTCTTTGTTACCTGTACTCCATTTTTGTTATTTATTTACTCTAATGTTGAGTTTTGTCTCCCTGTACTGTCCTTTGTACGGCGCTGCAAAACACTAGTGGTGCCTTATAAATAAAATGTAATAATAATAATAATGATAGAATACATAGATAGACTAGCAGAATACATAGATAAATTACATGATAGACTAGCAGAATACATAGATAGATTACATGATAGACTAGCAGAATACATAGATAGATTACATGACAGACTAGCAGAATACATAGATAGATTACATGATAGACTAGCAGAATACATAGACAGATTACATGATAGACTAGCAGAATACATAGATAGATTACATGATAGACTAGCAGAATACATAGATAGATTACATGATAGACTAGAAGAATACATAGATAGAATACATGATAGACTAGCAGAATACATAGATAGATTACATGAAAGACTAGCAGAATACATAGATAGATTACATGATAGACTAGCAGAATACATAGATAGATTACATGATAGACTGGCAGAATACATAGATAGAATACATGACAGACAGAATACATAGATGGAATACATGATAGATTAGCAGAATACATAGATAGAATACATGATAAACTAGCAGAATACATAGAATACTTGATAAACTAGCAGAATACATAGATAGAATACATGATAGACTAGCAGAATACATAGATAGATTACATGATAGATTAGCAGAATACATAGATAGAATACATGATAGACTAGCAGAATACATAGATAGACTAGTAGAATACATAGATAGAATACATGATAGACAAGTAGAATACATAGACAGAATACATGATAGACTAGCAGAATACATAGATAGATTACATGATAGATTAGCAGAATACATAGATAGAATACATGATAAACTAGCTGATTGCATAGAGAGAATACATGATATACTAGCAGAATACATAGATAGAATACAGGATAGACTAGCAGAATACATAGATAGAATACTTGATAAACTAGCAGAATACATAGATAGAATACATGATAGACTAGCAGAATACATAGATAGAATACATGATAGACTAGCAGAATACATAGATAGACTAGTAGAATACATAGATAGAATACATGATAGACAAGTAGAATACATAGATAGATGATATGATAGACTAGCAGGATACATAGATAGATTACATGATAGACTAGCAGAATACATAGATAGATTACATGATAGACTAGCAGAATATATAGATAGAATATACAATAGACTAGCAGAATACATAGATAGAATACACGATAGACTAGCAGAATACATAGATAGATTACACGATAGACTAGCAGAATACATAGATAGATTACATGATAGACTAGCAGAATACATAGATAGATTATATGATAGATACCAGAGTACATAGAATATATGAAGCTTCAGCTGATGTGACCCCCTATCTTCTCTTTGTCTTCCTCGGGTAACTGTAACTTTATCTCTCACTCCTGCAACTTTTACATGCCTATATGAAATAATTTAGGTAACTGGGACTATACTTTTAATTAGCTATTCCTGGCCTGTACTAGTAGGAAATCACTGTGTATTAGTGGGGGTGTACTGGTCTGTTGATGTTCACAACTAGGGTAAACCTTTTGTTGTGGGTGGAGTTTCAGAGGGTGGGTGCTGCTTGCAATCAAGCCTGTATCCATGTGTGCATTTCTATTTAATCAGTACATGTTAGGCTTTTAAGTAGCTTAGCGTAAAGTATGAGGATAATATTAATATGAACATTGGAGATATACCGGAGAGAAGCAGGAGAGAAACAGAAGGACAGCAGACTATCTTCCCCACCTCCACAAAAAGAACTGCAATCAACATACTACAGTGAGTTACCTACCACCAACGCCTGCAGCCTGCACAGCCTGGACACTGACCTCCCTGTCTCATTGAGTAACAGCCCTACTGCTCTCACACATTGCTTTCTGCTCCTCAGTTACACTATCTACATCCACTGTGTAACAATCTCAGCTTTTCCGTTCCTTCCATCATTCCCAAAAATTCCTGTTTGCGCTGTCTTTGCTCTTACTACACCCCACTTCTCATTGTCCATTCTATATTACACCCACTCCATTCCATATTATTCCTCTGAACAACACTTCTGTACTGGAATTATGGCTCCTCGATCCTGTCCCATACCAATCCTCACTGCTAGGTCTCACCCCCCCAATTTCCAGACCACCCACACGCATTCAGAACCCAGTTAACCTGATCCCCATCTCCCCTCCCTTCCTTTCTCCTGTGCACTCTGGAATGCTAGACCAAGCGGCCAATTATCCACGACTTCTTCATCTCCCACACTTTTAACCTCGCCATCACTGAAATCTGGTTCTCCTCCTCTGACACCACCTCCCCTGCTTCCCTCTCCTATGAAGGCTTCTGCTTCACCCACTCGGTCAGACCTGATGACCGCCAGGGTGGAGGAGTGGGCATCCTTCTCCCCAAACTGCACCTTTTGTGTCATCCCACCTGAGCCCTCCCTCACCTTCCCCACCTTTGAGGTACACACTATCCGCCTCTTCTATCCCATTCACCTCCTTGTGGCAGTGATCTACTGCCCCCCTGGCTGCTGTTCACCTTTCCTTGACAACTTTGCTGCCTGGCTTCCCCACTTTCTCTCCTCCGACCTCCTCTCTGTCATCCTCAGTGACTTTAACATCCCTATTAAAATCAATAATGCAGCTTCCACTAATTTTCTTGCCCTTTCCACCTCCTTTGGACTTTCTCAATAGAACCCCACCCCTACTCACAATCTCGACCACTCCCTTGACCTTGTCTTCACCCACAGATCTGATCTCCCTGATTTCTCTAACTCTTCCTTCCCTCTCTATGACCACCATCTGCTTTCTTTCACCCTCTCATCTTCCCCTCTCCTCTCCACGCACAGACCCACCATCACCAGATGCATTCTCAGGTCTCGACTCCGCTATCCTGTCCTCCCAAGAGACTTTCCTCTCTCCTCTATAACCATCTTCTCCCCCTTTCCCCAACTCCGCTGCTTGGGCATCACTCTTGACTCCTCCCTCTCCTTTGTACCCCAAGCTCTCTCACAATCCTGTTGGATCCAGCTTCGCAACATTGCTCGCATCCATTCACTGGTCATTTCACGGTTCAGCCTCACTTACTCCCATCTTGTTCCCCTCCAATCTGTCCTTAACTCCGCAGCTAGGCTTATCTTCCTCTCCCACCGCTCCACATCTTCCACTCCCCTTCAACAAAATCTGCACTTGCTCCCATTCCCCTAAAGAATCTTCTACAAACTCCTCACCCTCAAATATAAGGCCATCTCTAATTCCACTGCTCCCTACATCTCCAACCTCCTCTCCCTTCACACTCCCTCCCACCCCCTATGGTCGAACCAATGACCAGCACCTCTCCTCTACACTGTTAACTGTTTCCCATGCTCCAGTTCAAGATTTTGCCCGTGCTGCACCACTTCAGTGGAATGCACTCCTCCGCTCTATTAGACTGTCCCCGACCTTGCAAAGCTTCAGACGGGCATTGAAAACCCACCTATTCATCAAAGTGTACCCTTATGATGCATAACCTAGTCCTGCGGCTGCTCCTTTATCCCCCTGCCACATACACCCTGCCATCAGGCTACCTCCCGCCTGCTTGCACCTCATGTCATCTGTCTGTCACCCCTTCCTACTAGATTGTTAGCTCTTCAGAGCAGGGCCCTCTTTCCTCTTGTTGTCAAAACCCTCTTCTCGACACATTTCACTCACAGCTCTCTCCTACTCAGCAACCATCTTTACCCGCTGTTTCTCCTGCTGGTAAAGGCTCATCTCTATCTATAGGCCACCAGCCCCTAGTAGTACGCTGATCACTCACTCGCTACTTACATCTAAGCTGTATTATGTTTTGAGAATTGTGGTGCTCTTTGTTACCTGTACTCCATTTTTGTTATTTATTTACTCTAATGTTGAGTTTTGTCTCCCTGTACTGTCCTTTGTACGGCGCTGCAAAACACTAGTGGTGCCTTATAAATAAAATGTAATAATAATAATAATAATAATAATGATAGAATACATAGATAGACTAGCAGAATACATAGATAAATTACATGATAGACTAGCAGAATACATAGATAGAATACATAGATAGACTAGCAGAATACATAGATAGATTACATGATAGACTAGCAGAATACATAGATAGATTACATGAAAGACTAGCAGAATACATAGATAGATTACATGATAGACTAGCAGAATACATAGATAGATTACATGATAGACTAGCAGAATACATAGATAGAATACATGACAGACAGAATACATAGATAGATTACATGATAGATTAGCAGAATACATAGATAGAATACATGACAAACTAGCAGAATACATAGAATACTTGATAAACTAGCAGAATACATAGATAGAATACATGATAGACTAGCAGAATACATAGATAGATTACATGATAGATTAGCAGAATACATAGATAGAATACATGATAGACTAGCAGAATACATAGATAGACTAGTAGAATACATAGATAGAATACATGATAGACAAGTAGAATACATAGACAGAATACATGATAGACTAGCAGAATACATAGATAGATTACATGATAGATTAGCAGAATACATAGATAGAATACATGATAAACTATCTGATTGCATAGAGAGAATACATGATATACTAGCAGAATACATAGATAGAATACAGGATAGACTAGCAGAATACATAGATAGAATACTTGATAAACTAGCAGAATACATAGATAGAATACATGATAGACTAGCAGAATACATAGATAGAATACATGATAGACTAGCAGAATACATAGATAGACTAGCAGAATACATAGATAGAATACATGATAGTCAAGTAGAATACATAGATAGATGATATGATAGACTAGCAGGATACATAGATAGATTACATGATAGACTAGCAGAATACATAGATAGATTACATGATAGACTAGCAGAATATATAGATAGAATATACAATAGACTAGCAGAATACATAGATAGATTACACGATAGACTAGCAGAATACATAGATAGATTACATGATAGAGTAGCAGAATACATAGATAGAATACATGATAGACTAGCAGAATACTTGATAGAATACACGATAGACTAGCAGAATACATAGATAGATTACATGATAGACTAGCAGAATACATAGATAGAATACATGATAGACGAGCAGAATACATAGATAGAGTACATGATAGATTAGCAGAATACATAGATAGAATACACGATAGACTAGCAGAATACATAGATAAATTACACGATAGACTAGCAGAATACATAGATAGAATACATGATAGACTAGCAGAATACATAGATAGACTAGTAGAATACATAGATAGAATACATGATAGACAAGTAGAATACATAGATAGATGATATGATAGACTAGCAGGATACATAGATAGATTACATGATAGACTAGCAGAATACATAGATAGATTACATGATAGACTAGCAGAATATATAGATAGAATATACAATAGACTAGCAGAATACATAGATAGAATACACGATAGACTAGCAGAATACATAGATAGATTACACGATAGACTAGCAGAATACATAGATAGATTACATGATAGACTAGCAGAATACATAGATAGATTATATGATAGATACCAGAGTACATAGAATATATGAAGCTTCAGCTGATGTGACCCCCTATCTTCTCTTTGTCTTCCTCGGGTAACTGTAACTTTATCTCTCACTCCTGCAACTTTTACATGCCTATATGAAATAATTTAGGTAACTGGGACTATACTTTTAATTAGCTATTCCTGGCCAGTACTAGTAGGAAATCACTGTGTATTAGTGGGGGTGTACTGGTCTGTTGATGTTCACAACTAGGGTAAACCTTTTGTTGTGGGTGGAGTTTCAGAGGGTGGGTGCTGCTTGCAATCAAGCCTGTATCCATGTGTGCATTTCTATTTAATCAGTACATGTTAGGCTTTTAAGTAGCTTAGCGTAAAGTATGAGGATAATATTAATATGAACATTGGAGATATACCGGAGAGAAGCAGGAGAGAAACAGAAGGACAGCAGACTATCTTCCCCACCTCCACAAAAAGAACTGCAATCAACATACTACAGTGAGTTACCTACCACCAACGCCTGCAGCCTGCACAGCCTGGACACTGACCTCCCTGTCTCATTGAGTAACAGCCCTACTGCTCTCACACATTGCTTTCTGCTCCTCAGTTACACTATCTACATCCACTGTGTAACAATCTCAGCTTTTCCGTTCCTTCCATCATTCCCAAAAATTCCTGTTTGCGCTGTCTTTGCTCTTACTACACCCCACTTCTCATTGTCCATTCTATATTACACCCACTCCATTCCATATTATTCCTCTGAACAACACTTCTGTACTGGAATTATGGCTCCTCGATCCTGTCCCATACCAATCCTCACTGCTAGGTCTCACCCCCCCAATTTCCAGACCACCCACACGCATTCAGAACCCAGTTAACCTGATCCCCATCTCCCCTCCCTTCCTTTCTCCTGTGCACTCTGGAATGCTAGACCAAGCGGCCAATTATCCACGACTTCTTCATCTCCCACACTTTTAACCTCGCCATCACTGAAATCTGGTTCTCCTCCTCTGACACCACCTCCCCTGCTTCCCTCTCCTATGAAGGCTTCTGCTTCACCCACTCGGTCAGACCTGATGACCGCCAGGGTGGAGGAGTGGGCATCCTTCTCCCCAAACTGCACCTTTTGTGTCATCCCACCTGAGCCCTCCCTCACCTTCCCCACCTTTGAGGTACACACTATCCGCCTCTTCTATCCCATTCACCTCCTTGTGGCAGTGATCTACTGCCCCCCTGGCTGCTGTTCACCTTTCCTTGACAACTTTGCTGCCTGGCTTCCCCACTTTCTCTCCTCCGACCTCCTCTCTGTCATCCTCAGTGACTTTAACATCCCTATTAAAATCAATAATGCAGCTTCCACTAATTTTCTTGCCCTTTCCACCTCCTTTGGACTTTCTCAATAGAACCCCACCCCTACTCACAATCTCGACCACTCCCTTGACCTTGTCTTCACCCACAGATCTGATCTCCCTGATTTCTCTAACTCTTCCTTCCCTCTCTATGACCACCATCTGCTTTCTTTCACCCTCTCATCTTCCCCTCTCCTCTCCACGCACAGACCCACCATCACCAGATGCATTCTCAGGTCTCGACTCCGCTATCCTGTCCTCCCAAGAGACTTTCCTCTCTCCTCTATAACCATCTTCTCCCCCTTTCCCCAACTCCGCTGCTTGGGCATCACTCTTGACTCCTCCCTCTCCTTTGTACCCCAAGCTCTCTCACAATCCTGTTGGATCCAGCTTCGCAACATTGCTCGCATCCATTCACTGGTCATTTCACGGTTCAGCCTCACTTACTCCCATCTTGTTCCCCTCCAATCTGTCCTTAACTCCGCAGCTAGGCTTATCTTCCTCACCCACCGCTCCACATCTTCCACTCCCCTTCAACAAAATCTGCACTTGCTCCCATTCCCCTAAAGAATCTTCTACAAACTCCTCACCCTCAAATATAAGGCCATCTCTAATTCCACTGCTCCCTACATCTCCAACCTCCTCTCCCTTCACACTCCCTCCCACCCCCTATGGTCGAACCAATGACCAGCACCTCTCCTCTACACTGTTAACTGTTTCCCATGCTCCAGTTCAAGATTTTGCCCGTGCTGCACCACTTCAGTGGAATGCACTCCTCCGCTCTATTAGACTGTCCCCGACCTTGCAAAGCTTCAGACGGGCATTGAAAACCCACCTATTCATCAAAGTGTACCCTTATGATGCATAACCTAGTCCTGCGGCTGCTCCTTTATCCCCCTGCCACATACACCCTGCCATCAGGCTACCTCCCGCCTGCTTGCACCTCATGTCATCTGTCTGTCACCCCTTCCTACTAGATTGTTAGCTCTTCAGAGCAGGGCCCTCTTTCCTCTTGTTGTCAAAACCCTCTTCTCGACACATTTCACTCACAGCTCTCTCCTACTCAGCAACCATCTTTACCCGCTGTTTCTCCTGCTGGTAAAGGCTCATCTCTATCTATAGGCCACCAGCCCCTAGTAGTACGCTGATCACTCACTCGCTACTTACATCTAAGCTGTATTATGTTTTGAGAATTGTGGTGCTCTTTGTTACCTGTACTCCATTTTTGTTATTTATTTACTCTAATGTTGAGTTTTGTCTCCCTGTACTGTCCTTTGTACGGCGCTGCAAAACACTAGTGGTGCCTTATAAATAAAATGTAATAATAATAATAATAATAATAATGATAGAATACATAGATAGACTAGCAGAATACATAGATAAATTACATGATAGACTAGCAGAATACATAGATAGAATACATAGATAGACTAGCAGAATACATAGATAGATTACATGATAGACTAGCAGAATACATAGATAGATTACATGAAAGACTAGCAGAATACATAGATAGATTACATGATAGACTAGCAGAATACATAGATAGATTACATGATAGACTAGCAGAATACATAGATAGAATACATGACAGACAGAATACATAGATAGATTACATGATAGATTAGCAGAATACATAGATAGAATACATGACAAACTAGCAGAATACATAGAATACTTGATAAACTAGCAGAATACATAGATAGAATACATGATAGACTAGCAGAATACATAGATAGATTACATGATAGATTAGCAGAATACATAGATAGAATACATGATAGACTAGCAGAATACATAGATAGACTAGTAGAATACATAGATAGAATACATGATAGACAAGTAGAATACATAGACAGAATACATGATAGACTAGCAGAATACATAGATAGATTACATGATAGATTAGCAGAATACATAGATAGAATACATGATAAACTATCTGATTGCATAGAGAGAATACATGATATACTAGCAGAATACATAGATAGAATACAGGATAGACTAGCAGAATACATAGATAGAATACTTGATAAACTAGCAGAATACATAGATAGAATACATGATAGACTAGCAGAATACATAGATAGAATACATGATAGACTAGCAGAATACATAGATAGACTAGCAGAATACATAGATAGAATACATGATAGTCAAGTAGAATACATAGATAGATGATATGATAGACTAGCAGGATACATAGATAGATTACATGATAGACTAGCAGAATACATAGATAGATTACATGATAGACTAGCAGAATATATAGATAGAATATACAATAGACTATCAGAATACATAGATAGATTACACGATAGACTAGCAGAATACATAGATAGATTACATGATAGAGTAGCAGAATACATAGATAGAATACATGATAGACTAGCAGAATACTTGATAGAATACACGATAGACTAGCAGAATACATAGATAGATTACATGATAGACTAGCAGAATACATAGATAGAATACATGATAGACGAGCAGAATACATAGATAGAGTACATGATAGATTAGCAGAATACATAGATAGAATACACGATAGACTAGCAGAATACATAGATAAATTACACGATAGACTAGCAGAATACATAGATAGAATACATGATAGATTAGCAGAATACATAGATAGAATACATGATAAACTAGCAGAATACACAGATAGATTACATGATAGCCTAGCAGAATACATAGATAGATTACATGATAGACTAGCAAAATACATAGATAGATTACATGAAAGACTAGCAGAATACATAGATTACATGATAGACTAGCAGAATACATAGATAGAATACATGATAGACTAGCAGAATACATAGATAGATTACATGATAGACTAGCAGAATACATAGATAGACTAGTAGAATACGTAGATAGAATACATGATAGACAAGTAGAATACATAGATAGAATATATGATAGACTAGCAGATTACATAGATAGATTACATGATAGATTAGCAGAATACATAGATAGAATACATGATAAACTAGCAGAATACATAGATAGAATATATGATAGACTAGCAGAATACATAGATAGAATATATGATAGACTAGCAGATTACATAGATAGATTACATGATAGATTAGCAGAATACATAGATAGAATACATGATAAACTAGCTGATTGCATAGAGAGAATACATGATATACTAGCAGAATACATAGATAGAATACATGATAGATTAGCAGAATACATAGATAGAATACATGATAGACTAGCAGAATACATAGATAGAATACATGATAGACTAGCAGAATACACAGATAGATTACATGATAGCCTAGCAGAATACATAGATAGAATGGTGTCCGGACTCCAGGTCGACACCACTTAGGTCAACCCCAGTTAGTCGACACACCTTAGGTCGATACGGACAAAAGGTCGATATTATTGTTTCACATTTTTTTCACATTTTCATACTTAAGATCCACGTGGACTACGATTGGTAATAGTAACCTGTGCCGAGCGCAGCGGTAGTGGAGCGAGGCACTTTACCCGAAGCATGGCGAGCGAAGCGACATGGTGCACTAATTGGGGTTCCCGGTCCCATTACGAAGAAAACAATACCAAAAACACATTAAAAAAATCATGTCAACCTTTTTTCCTATCGACCTTGTTCAAGTCGACCTTTTGTCTGTGTCGACCTATTTGCAGTGTCGACCAACGGGTGTCGACTTAATTGGTGTCAACCCTGAGTCCCAGACCTGAACGAATATATAAGAGACTAGCAGAATGCCAGATTAAGGTCCACATGGGCCTGGCGCTAAGATTTAGGAAGAGCCGATTATGTGCCGTCCCAGTAGTTTGATCAGCGCCATAGAAAAGATCTCCCTGCACTACATCACTATGCTACCTCCCCACATTACATTACTGTGCTACTTCCCCTCACTACATACCCACACTATGGGTGTCATTCCGAGTTGATCGCTCGCTAGCTATTTTTTGCAGCGCAGCGATCACATAGTCACCGCCTATGGGGGAGTGTATTTTAGCTTTGCAAGTGTGCGAACGCTTATGCAGCCGAGCGATGCAAAAATCTTCTTTGCAGTTTCTGAGTAGCTCTGGACTTACTCAGCTGGTGCAATCATTTCTTCCTGTTCGGTGCCGTCTTTAACGTCAGACTCCTGCCCTGCATATGCCCAGACACACCTGCATTTCCCCAACCACTCCCGGAAAACGGTCAGTTGCCACCCACACACGTCCTCTTTCTTTGTTAGATCCATCGCTGGGCACCGATCCGCTTTGCAGTTGTACGACCCGCCTGTGCATTGTGGAGCAGTCCTTTTCGAACCTCCTCGCTGCGCTCCGAAAATCCACAGCGAGTGAGCAACTCAGAATGACCCCCTATATCACAATGGTACTTATTAACAATACATCACTGCACTACATCCCTGCAGTATATCACTATGTAAATTCACACTACATCTCCACACTATTTCATTGCACTACTTCTCCATACTACATTCTCACACTATATCTACCTTCCAACACCACTGTACATCCCTAACTTCCCACACCACTGTACTGCACTACCTTCCCACACGACCGTACTGCACTACCTACCCACACCACATTACTGCACTTCCTTCTCACATCACATTACTGCGTTACCTTCCCACACGACATTACTGCGCAACCTTCCCACACCACAATACTGTACTAACGTCCCACACCAAATTACGGTGCTACCTTCCCACACCACATTACTTTGCTAACTTCCCACACTGCCGCACTGCGCTACCCTCCCACACCACATTAATGCGCTACCTTCCCCCACCACAATACTGCGCTACCTTCCCGAACTACATTACTGCGCTACCATCCCACACCATCGTACTGCGCTACCATCCCACACCATCGTACTGCGCTACCTTCCCACAGCACCTTACTGTGCTACCTTCCCATACTACATCACTGTGCTACCTTCCCACACCACCATACTGTGCTACCTTCCACATCAACGTACTGCGCTACCTTCCCGCACCACGTTACTACTCTACCTTTCCACACCACATCACTGTGCTACCTTCCCGCGCCACATTACTGCGCTACCTTCCAACACCACATTACTGTGCTACCTTCCCACACCACCATGCTGCAATACTTTCCCACACCACCGTACTGCGCTACCTACCCACACCACATTTCTGCACTACCTTCCCATACCACATTACTGCCCTACGTTTCCGCGTCCCATTACTACGCTACCTTCCTGTACCACATTGGTGCACTACCTTCCAACACCACATTAGTGCGCTACCTTCCGCACCTTATTACTGCACTACCTTACCACACCACCATAATGTGCTACATTTCCTCACCACATTACTTCGCTACCTTCCCACACCACATACCTATGTTACTTTCCTGCACCACATTACTGCAAAACCTTCCCAAACCACTGTACTGCGTTACCTTCCCGCACCACATTACTGTGCTACCTTCCCACACCACCATACTGTGCTTCCTTTCCACACCACATTACTGCGCTACCTTTCCACACCACATTACTGCACTACCTTCCCACACCACATTACTGAGCTACCTCTCACACCACATTACTGAGCTACCTTGCTACACCACAATACTGTGCTACCTTCCCACACCACATTACTGTGCTACTTTCCCATACTACGTCACTGTGCTACCTTCCCACACCACCATAATGTCCTACCTTCCACATCACCATACTTCGCTACCTTCCTGCACCACATTACTACGCTACCTGTCCACGCCACATTACTGCACTATCTTTCCCACACCACCGCACTGCGCTACCCTCCCACACCACATTACTGTGCTGCCTTCCTGCACTACATTACTGCACACCTTCCTGCACCACATTATTGCACTACCTTCACATACTACATCACTGCGCTACCTTCACACATTACATTACTGCACTACCTTTCCACACCACATTACTGCGCTACCCTCCCGCACCACATTACTGCGCTACCTTTCCGCACCTCAATATTGTGCTACTTTCCCGGACCACATTACTACGGTACCTCCCCACACCACCATGATGCACTACCTTCTCATACTATATCACTGCGCTACCTTCCCACACCATATTACTGTGCTACCTTTCCACACCACATTACTGTGCGACCTTCCCGCACCACATTACTGCGCTACTTTCACATACTACATCACTGTGCTACCTTCCCACACCACATTACTGTGCTACCTTTCCATACCACATTACTGCTCTATCTTCCCACACCACATTACTGCGCTACCTTTCTGCACCACATTACTGCGCTACCTTTCTGCACCACATTACTGCATTTCCTTCCCACACCACCATGATGCACTACCTACCGACACCACATTACTGCACTACCTTCACACACCACATTGCTGCACTACCTTCCCACACCACATTACTGCACAACCTTCCCGCACCACCGTACTGCGCTACCTTCCCAAACCAGCGTACTGCGCTACCTTCCCGCACCAGATTACTATGCTACTTTCCCACACTACATTACTGCGCTACCTTCCCACACCACATTACTGCGCTACCTTCCCACACAACATTACTGTGTGACCTTCCTGCACCACATTACTGCACTACCTTCACATACTACATCACTGCGCTACCTTTCCACACCACGTTACTGCACTACCTTTCCACACCACATTACTGCGCTACCTTTCCGCAGCTCATTACTGTGCTACCTTCCTAAACCACATTCCTACACTACCTTCCCACAACACCATGATGCACTACCTTCTCATACTACATCACTACGCTACCTTCCCACACCACATTAGTGCTCTACCTTACAATACCACATTACTGCCCTACCTTCCCACACCACATTACTGTGCTACTTTTCCACACCACATTACTGAGCTACCTAGCTACACCACAATACTATGCTACCTTCCCACACCACATTACTGTGCTACCTTCCCACACCACATTACTTTGCTAATTTCCCACACCACTGCACTGTGCTACCCTCCCACACTACATTACTGTGCTACCTTCCTGTTAGGGTCTCCTGCCCTGTGCTGCCACGTCGTCATGGCAACCGGGAGACAAGTGCTAGTGGAGTAACCTGAGCGCAGCTGATACTCCGGTTCGGGTCTTTTGCTGTGCAGTGGTTATAGGCTCTGTGCACGGCAGGGGATCCGGTGCTGGTTTTTGTGCTCACAGTCTGTGAGGTCTGAGTGGGGCGTGGACAGCACCTGCTTTATAAGGCCTCTTTTCAGGGTAAGCAGATGCTGCTGAATCTTTGTTGGTTAGTCAGTTCATGAAAGTTAGCCAGTACTGTGTAGCTTTGTATTTGTTTGTTGCTTACTGCAAATAGGCCTGGGGATTTGGTATTACACTCTGCCAATCCAGACCTAGCAGTAAGACTGGAGTCAGTCGTTTAGCTTGCTGGGGTTCTGTTACTACTCTGTGAACTTAGCAAGTTTGCGGCTATATTCTAAGACTTGCCTGTCTAATCCTGTCTCACTGTGCTAGGTGTCAGGGGTCAGTTTAGTGGCAGTAAGCTAAAACCTGTGCACTGCAAGTGAGAATTAGGATTGTGGAGACTCTCCTTGTGTCTATCATTCCATCTCTGACCAAGGAGTTTACTGCCACACCCGTTGGTAACCCTTTAGGGTTTTGCTGTTGCCCTTAGCAACAGCATTTCGGGTTCTCTACGTATTAAAACACAACATCTTGCTTTTCCATCTGAGCAGTTCTAATACAAGGAAGATACCCAGTTCCTTAGCCTCTGGGCTTCTCTGTTCACTTTGTGTGTATTTTGTTACCCTATCACCTTCTGTGTACATTATGTCATATCCCCCAGTTTGTCTGTGAGTCCATCTGTTTTGCATAACAGTTCAAACACCAGTACATTCCTGCAGACACTGGAGTGCATAACAGTTCTGACACCAGTACTTTCCTGCAGGCACTGGTGTGCTTAACATATTCAGCAGCCTAATACTCCTGTTGAAATTTTGTGGGAATATGGAGCATACCCCTCAAAATACGTTGCAACAGGTGGTCGATCAGGTGCAGGTCCTGACTCGACAATTTAATGATTTGTCCATTAAAATGCACACCTCCCGCAGCAGCAGCACCTGCAGGGGTTAAGGAGCCGAAAGTAAATCTCCCGGATCGTTTTTCTGGAGATCGCTCGCAGTTCTTTTGTTTCAAGGAGAGCTGCAAGCTATACTTCCGGCTTAGGCCTCAGTCTTCTGGGTCGGAGATTCAGCGGGTGGGCATAGTGATTTCCTTGCTACAAGGAGACCCACAGGTCTGGGCATATGGGTTGCAGCCTGACTGTCCGTCGCTTAAAAGTGTTGATGTTTTTTTTACGGCACTGGGCATGTTGTATGATGACCCTGACAAGACGGCCTCAGCAGAGGCTCAGATTTCGATCCTTAAGCAAGGGCGAAGGCCAGTTGAGGTTTACTGTACGGAGTTTCGGAGGTTGGCCCATGATACCCAGTGGAATGACCCAGCCCTGAGACACCAGTACCGAAGAGGTCTTTCTAACCAGATAAAGGACCAACTGGTACAATATCCCTTGCCTGATAGCTTGGATCAGCTCATGCAGTTATCCATCCGGGTGGATAGACGGCTGAGAGAGCGTAGGCTTGAAAGGGAGACTGAGATTTCCTTCCTTCCCAAGGGAACCTCAGACTCTGAGGAATTTTCTGAGGAGCCTATGCAGATTGGGGCTACCCGCCTCTCCTCGCGTGAGAAGACGCGGAGGAGACAGCAGGGGTTGTGTTTGTACTGTGGGAATAAAGGTCATGTGGTAGTATCATGCCCAGAAAAGCCGGAAAACTTCAGGGCCTGAGGGTGATGGGAAATATCCTGTCAGGCCAGAAGTCAGAATTTCCCAAGAAGACTTTTATCATTCCGGTGACCTTGAAGATCCTCGGTCAAACTGTCAAGACTGAGGCCTTTGTGGACAGTGGGGCCGACGGGGTTTTTATGGACCGCCAATTCGCCCTGAAACACTCTGTTCCCTTAGTACCCTTGGCATCGGAAATTGAGATTTGTGGGTTAAACGGGGAACCATTATCCCAATGTAAAATTACCTCTTGCACTAGCCAGATTTCTTTGTTTATTGGAGCCACACACTCTGAAAAATTGTCCTTTTATGTGACTGTCTATACTTTTGCCCCATTGGTGTTGGGGTTACCCTGGTTAAGGGCCCACAATCCTCAATTTGACTGGGTCTCTGGGGAGATTCTTAGTTGGGGTACTGATTGTTTCAGGAGTTGCTTGAGCCTTCCAGTCAGGCTCTCGCAGCTAAGTTTGCCAGGATTGCCAGGGTGTTATGCAGATTTTGCGGACGTGTTCTCCAAAAAAGTTGCAGAGGTACTACCTCCCCATCGCCCCTATGACTGTGCCATTGATTTGTTGCCAAATGCTAAGCTTCCCAAGAGCAGGTTGTACTCCCTGTCACGTCCTGAGACTCAGGCTATGGCAGAGTACATTCAGGAGAACTTGGCTAAGGGATTTATCAGACCTTCACAGTCTCCAGTTGGGTCGGGGTTCTTCTTCGTGGGTAAAAAGGACGGTTCGTTGCGACCCTGCATCGACTTCAGGGAATTGAACCGTATCACGATTAAAAACTCATACCCACTGCCTCTCATTTCGGTCTTGTTTGACCAGCTTCGTACTGCCACCATTTTTTCTAAGATTGACCTACGCGGTGCGTACAATCTAATCCGAATAAGAGAGGGGGATGAATGGAAGACTGCCTTTAATACCCACTCAGGGCATTATGAATATTTGGTGATGCCTTTTGGGCTCTGTAATGCCCCGGCTGTCTTCCAGGATTTCATGAATGATGTGCTCAGGGAATATTTGGATAGATTCTTAGTTGTATACTTAGATGACATCCTAATCTTCTCCCATTCCCTGGAGGAACATCGGAAGCATGTACGCTTAGTCCTCCAGAAACTCAGAGACCACCGGCTTGGGGCGAAGCTGGAGAAGTGCGAATTTGAAGTTCAGCAAATCGCATTTCTAGGATATATTATCTCCCCAGAAGGTTTCCAAATGGAGGGTTCCAAGGTACAGGCAGTCCTGGATTGGGTGCAGCCCACTAGTTTGAAGGCGCTTCAGCGTTTCCTGGGCTTTGCGAATTTTTATAGACGATTTATCACTGGATTTTCGTCTATAGTGGCGCCCTTGGTGGCACTCACTAAGAAAGGGGCGGATGTTGCTCACTGGTCTTGTGAGGCTAAAGCGGCTTTTGCCCGTCTCAAAAGGGCATTTGTTTCGGCCAAGGTGCTGCGACACCCAGATCCAGAGCGTCCTTTTGTGGTGGAGGTGGATGCCTCTGAGATGGGTATTGGGGCAGTGCTTTCTCAGATGGGAGTGTCTGATAATCGCCTTCATCCCTGTGCTTACTTTTCCCGTAAATTTTCGCCTGCCGAGATGAATTATGACGTGGGTAACCGGGAATTGTTGGCTATTAAGGATGCACTCGAGGAGTGGAGACACTGGCTTGAGGGGGCTAAGTTTGTGGTCTCAATTCTCACTGACCATAAGAATCTGGCATATTTAGAGTCAGCGAAGCGTCTCAATGCCAGGCAGGCACGATGGGCTTTGTTTTTTGCTCGCTTTAATTTTTTGATAACATATCGCCCTGGGTCAAAAAACATCAAGGCTGATGCGCTCTCGCAGAGTTTTGCTCCAATCCAGGAGACCACCGAGGAGCCGTTGCCCATTGTTTCCCCATCATGTATTAAAGTAGGCATTACCCAGGACCTCTTATCATTAGTCCTTAGAGCACAGGAGCAGGCTCCTCCAGACCTTCCGGTAGGTCTTTTGTTTGTGCCTCCTAGGTTAAGACAGCGAGTGTTCCTGGAATTCCATGCCAAGAAGTCGGCAGGTCACCCGGGTATTGCCAGAACTCGGGAGTTGCTATCTAGGGCGGTGTGGTGGCCCTCGGTGGCTAAGGATGTGGATCAGTGGGTTCGGGCATGTGACATCTGTGCCCGAAATAAGACTCCTAGAGGGGTTCCTGTTGGCCCATTACATCCACTCTCTATCCCATCTAAGCCATGGACCCACATTTCAATGGATTTTGTGGTGGACTTGCCCAAATCCTCGGGGATGACAGCCATCTGGGTTGTCGTTGACAGGTTTTCGAAGATGGCGCACTTCGTTCCACTGGTTGGGCTGCCATCAGCCAGACGCCTGTCTGAATTATTTATGCTGCATGTTGTGCGTCTCCACGGGTTGCCACTTGATGTGGTCTCTGACCGCGGATCCCAGTTTGTGGCCAAATTCTGGAGGGCATTTTGTTCCGATCTCCAGATTTCTGTCAGCTTGTCGTCAGGCTACCATCCGCAGTCTAATGGGCAGACTGAAAGGGTGAACCAGTCCTTGGAGCAGTTCCTCAGGTGTTATGTCTCCAAGTGTCAGACTGACTGGGTTGCTCATCTGTCCATGGCGGAGTTTGGCTATAACAACGCGGCTCACTCTGCTACAGGGATCTCTCCCTTCCTTTGTGTGTATGGGCATCATCCTAAGGCCAATTATTTTGACCCCCTGGACTCCACGCCTGGTGGTTCCTCTGTGGTTTCGGTCCTTAGAGGTATTTGGCGGAAAGTGAAGAAAGCCCTTGTGTCTGTGTCATTAGTGACCAAAAGGGTTTTTGATAAGCGGAAAAGACCCTGCAGCTTCAAATTAGGAGACTTCGTCTGGTTGTCTACCAAGAATTTGAAGTTGAGACAGCCATCTCATAAGTTAGGGCCCCGGTTCATCGGCCCTTATAAGATCACCAGGGTTATCAATCCGGTGGCATTTCAGTTAGATCTGCCCCGTTCTTTGGGTATCAATAAAACATTTCATTGTTCCCTTTTAAAACGGGCGATTAGTAATCCTTCTTCCAGTGGAAGACCTTCCCCTCTTCTGATACGTGGCCAGAGGGAGTTTGTTGTTGAAAGGATTCTTGACTCCAAGGTGGTTCGGGGTCGGCTGTCATTTTTGGTGCACTGGAAGGGGTATGGCCCGGAGGAGCGGTCGTGGGTGCGCAGTTGTGATCTTCATGCCCCAAGACTGATACGCTCTTTCTTCTCGCAGTTCCCCGATAAACCCGGTGGTAGGGGTTCTTTGACCCCTCGTCAGAGGGGGGGTACTGTTAGGGTCTCCTGCCCTGTGCTGCCACGTCGTCATGGCAACCGGGAGACAAGTGCTAGTGGAGTAACCTGAGCGCAGCTGATACTCCGGTTCGGGTCTTTTGCTGTGCAGTGGTTATAGGCTCTGTGCACGGCACGGGATCCGGTGCTGGTTTTTGTGCTCACAGTCTGTGAGGTCTGAGTGGGGCGTGGACAGCACCTGCTTTATAAGGCCTCTTTTCAGGGTAAGCAGATGCTGCTGAATCTTTGTTGGTTAGTCAGTTCATGAAAGTTAGCCAGTACTGTGTAGCTTTGTATTTGTTTGTTGCTTACTGCAAATAGGCCTGGGGATTTGGTATTACACTCTGCCAATCCAGACCTAGCAGTAAGACTGGAGTCAGTCGTTTAGCTTGCTGGGGTTCTGTTACTACTCTGTGAACTTAGCAAGTTTGCGGCTGTATTCTAAGACTTGCCTGTCTAATCCTGTCTCACTGTGCTAGGTGTCAGGGGTCAGTTTAGTGGCAGTAAGCTAAAACCTGTGCACTGCAAGTGAGAATTAGGATTGTGGAGATTCTCCTTGTGTCTATCATTCCATCTCTGACCAAGGAGTTTACTGCCACACCCGTTGGTAACCCTTTAGGGTTTTGCTGTTGCCCTTAGCAACAGCATTTCGGGTTCTCTACGTATTAAAACACAACATCTTGCTTTTCCATCTGAGCAGTTCTAATACAAGGAAGATACCCAGTTCCTTAGCCTCTGGGCTTCTCTGTTCACTTTGTGTGTATTTTGTTACCCTATCACCTTCTGTGTACATTATGTCATATCCCCCAGTTTGTCTGTGAGTCCATCTGTTTTGCATAACAGTTCAAACACCAGTACATTCCTGCAGACACTGGAGTGCATAACAGTTCTGACACCAGTACTTTCCTGCAGGCACTGGTGTGCATAACACTTCCTGCACTACATTACTGCGCACCTTCCTGCACCACATTATTGCACTACCTTCACATACTACATCACTGCGCTACCTTCACACACCACATTACTGTGCTGCCTTTCCGCACCACATTACTGCGCTACCTTTCCGCAGCCCATTACTGTGCTACCTTCCCGAACCACATTACTACGGTACCTTCCCACACCACCATGATGCACTACCTTCTCATACTATTTCACTGCGCTACCTTTCCACACCATATTACTGTGCTACCTTTCCACACCACATTACTGTGCGACCTTCCCGCACCACATTACTGCGCTACTTTCACATACTACATCACTGTGCTACCTTCCCACACCCCATTACTGTGCTACCTTTCCATACCACATTACTGTGCGACCTTCCCGCACCACATTACTGCGCTACCTTCACATACTACATCACTGTGCTACCTTCCCACACCACATTACTGTGCTACATACCTCCCAACATGACCCTCTCCAGGAGGGACAACATGCTCTACTCCTGGACTTTTCTCTTAATGTATGATTGCCGGCACCTCTTTGAACAGATGAAAGGCTAAGAAAGGTGTTTCGCCACAGGTGGTGGCAATCATACACTAAGAGGGAAGTCCAGAAGCAGGGTATTCTGTCCCTCCTGCAGACGGTCATGTTGGGAGGTATGGTGCTACCTTTCCATACCACATTACTGCTCTACTGTCAGGTTCTGTTTTGTTTGTGTTCCCGGAGGGGGCGCTAGTGGGTCAGTGGTAGTAATGTGGAGGAAGTGAGGAGGCCGGATTGGATTCCTGCGCATGTGCGCAAAGTGGTTTATTAAACAATAAATTGGAACAATATGGCAGCAGAAATAATAACAGTAACGATGCAGATGAGAATGAGCAGCGTGGAAGCTGAGAGTCTATGGCAAAGTTTGTATAATGGACTCAATCGATCAGGGGATCGATGTGTCGGTATGGGAACCGATAGTTCTTGAGTTGTGGAGCCAGCAGAGATGATGGTGGGAATAGCAAGGCTGGTAGCAGTTGCAGGAGACTAGCGTTAAGATTCTCAGTGCAGTTGGAGATAACACTGGCAGCTTGCAGGCTGATGAACAGGTGTAGGTAACGAGATGCACCTGGAGGGAAGTCTCTACTGCAGAGGCTGGAGCACACTGTGGATGGTAAAGGTGTGAAGCCTGACCAGAGGTACCAGGGTTGCTGGTGCTTGTGGTTCCACGGTGGATCAGGTTCAAACTGGAAGGCAGAACAGGTACACAGGGGAACTGGAGAAGGGAGCCAGACACACAGGTCATGGGAGTGACACGAAGTCCAGGACAAGGACTGACTCACCCTGCTGCTCCTGATACACCCCCCGGTCTACAGGCATTGGCTGGAAGTGAAATGAGGAGGTGCGGCCAAGCTCCGGATTGGCTGATGCGGCAGTCTGAGGAAAACTGTCATGGCGGCGCCCATGCCGCGGCCTGGCGGGAACACGGCGTGCATGCACGCACGCTGACAACAGGAGTGCCCCCAGGCCCAGGATGGCATCCGGCGATAGGGAGACCAGTGACAGCGAGACGTAGGGACTCCGGACGGAGACCGCACCGACGGACAGATGCAGCTGTGGTAAGTCGATTCCTGACATCTACCTTCCCACACCACATTACTGCGCTACCTTTCCGCACCACATTACTGCATTTCCTTCCCACACCACATTGCTGCGCTACCTTCCCACACCACCATAAAGCACTACCTTCCCACACCACATTACTGCACTACCTTCTCACACCACATTGCTGCACTACCTTCCCACACCACATTACTGCACAATCTTCCCGCACCACCATACTGTGCTACCTTCCCAAACCAGTATACTGCGCTACCTTCCCGCACTAGATTACTATGCTACTTTCCCACACTACATTATTGCGCTACCTTCCCACACCACCATACTGCGCTACCTTCCCACACCACATTACTGCACTACCTTCACATTCTACATCTCTGCGCTACCTTCCCCCACCACATTACTGCGCTACCTTTCCACACCACATTATTGCGCTACCTTCCCGCACCACATTACTGCGCTACCTTTCCGCAGCTCATTACTGTGCTACCTTCCTGAACCACATTCCTGCGCTACCTTCCCACAACACCATGATGGGGGACACACTACGCAGGGGTGGACTACACTGGGCAGGATTCAACTAATTGGAACACCTGCTGTCTGAATGTAGACACAACATCCAGGAGGCAAATTACACAACCTTCTCAAACTACATCACTACGCTACCTTCCCTGCGCTACATTTCCATACCACATTACTGCTTACTGCACTACCTCCCCGCACCACATTGTTGCACTACCTTCCCACACCACCATGATGCACTACCTACCGACACCACATTACTGCACTACCTTCCCATACCACATTACTGCTTACTGCACTACCTTCCCGCACCACATTGCTGCACTACCTTCCCACACCACATTACTGCACTACCTTCCTGCACCACAGTACTGTGCTACCTTCCAGCACAACATTACTGTGCTACCTTCCCACACCACATTACTGCGCTACCTTCCCACACCACATTGCTGCGCTACCTTCCCACACCACATTGCTGCACTACCTTCCCACACCACATTACTGCACTACCTTCCCGCACCACCGTACTGCGCTTCCTTCCCACACCCGTGAACTGCGCTACCTTCCCGCACAAGATTACTATGCTACTTTCCCACACTACATTACTGCGCTACCTTCCCACACCATGTACTGCGCTACTTTTCAACACCACCATACAGCACCACCTTCCCACACCATGGCCCTCATTCCGAGTTGTTCGCTCGGTATTTTTCATCGCATCGCAGTGAAATTCCGCTTAGTACGCATGCGCAATATTCGCACTGCGACTGCGCCAAGTAATTTTACAATGAAGATAGTATTTTTACTCACGGCTTTTTCTTCGCTCCGGCGATCGTAGTGTGATTGACAGGAAATGGGTGTTACTGGGCGGAAACACAGCGTTTTAGGGGCGTGTGGTTAAAAACGCTACCGTTTCCGGAAAAAACGCAGGAGTGGCCGAAGAAACGGGGGAGTGTCTGGGCGAACGCTGGGTGTGTTTGTGACGTCAAACCAGGAACGACAAGCACTGAACTGATCGCAGATGCCGAGTAAGTGTGGAGCTACTCTGAAACTGCTAAGTAGTTTGTTATCGCAATATTGCGAATCTTTCGTTCGCAATTTTAAGAAGCTAAGATACACTCCCAGTAGGCGGCGGCTTAGCGTGAGCAACTCTGCTAAAATCGCCTTGCGAGCGATCAACTCGGAATGAGGGCCCATATTACTGCGCTACCTCCCTATACCACATTACATAATAGACTACCTTCCCACACCACTGTACTGTGCTACCTTCCACACCACATTACTGCACTACCTTCCACACTACATTACTGCACTACCTTCCACACCACATTACTGAGCTACCTTCCTACACCACCGTACTGCGCTACTTTCCCATACCACATTACTGCGCTACCTTCTGACACCACAGTGCTGTGCTAATTTCCAGCACCACATTACTGACCTAGCTTCCCACACCACATTACTGCATGACCTTCCAGCACCATATTACTGCGCTACCTTCCCACAACACATTACTGTGCTACCTTCCCGCACCACATTACTGCACCACCTTCCCGCACCATATTACTGCACTACCTTCCCACACCACCATACTGCACTACCTTACCGCACCACCATACTGCATTACCTTTCCACACCACATTACTGCGCAACCTTTTGTGCACCACATTACTGCGCTACCTTCCCACACCACCGTACTGCGCTACCTTCCCACACCACCGTACTCCGCTACCTTCCCACACCACATTACTGTGCTACCTTCCCAAACCACCATACTGCACTACCTTCCCGTACCACATTACTGCTCTACTTTTCTTCACCACATTACTGCGCTAGCTTCCCACAACACATTACTGCACTACCTACCCACACCACCGTACTACACTACCTTCCCACACCGCATTACTGCGCTACCTTCCCGTACCACATTACTGCTCCACTTTTATTCACCACATTACTGCGCTAGTTTCCCACAACACATTACTGCACTACCTGCCCACACCACCGTACTACACTACCTTCCCACACCACATTACTGTGCTACCTCCTTATACCACATTACACGATAGACTAGCAGAATACATATATAGAATATATGATAGACTTGCAGAATACTGTACATATTACTGCACTACCTTCCCACACCACCGTATTGTGCTACCTTCCCGCACCGTATTACTGCACTACTGTTCCGCACCACCATACCTACACCACATTTCCACACCACATTACTGCGCTACCTTCCCACACCACCATAAAGCACTACCTTCCCACACCACATTACTGCACTACCTTCCCACACCACATTGCTGCACTACCTTCCCACACCACATTACTGCACATTCTTCCCGCGCCACCATACTGCGCTACCTTCCCAAACCAGTGTACTGCGCTACCTTCCCGCACTAGATTACTGTGCTACCTTCCCACACCACATTACTGCGCTACCTTCCCACACCACATTGCTGCGCTACCTTCCCACACCACATTGCTGCACTACCTTCCCACACCACATTACTGCGCTACCTTCCCACACCACATTGCTGCGCTACCTTCCCACACCACATTGCTGCACTACCTTCCCACACCACATTACTGCGCTACCTTTCCACACCACATTATTGCGCTACCTTCCCGCACCACATTACTGCGCTACCTTTCCGCAGCTCATTACTGTGCTTCCTTCCTGAACCACATTCCTGCGCTACCTTCCCACAACACCATGATGGGGGACACACTATGCAGGGGTGGACTACACTGGGCAGGATTCAACTAATTGGAACACCTGCTGCCTGAATGTAGACACAACATCCAGGAGGCAAATTACACATCTTTCTCAAACTACATCACTACGCTACCTTCCCACACCACATTACTGCGCTACATTTCCATACCACATTACTGCCCTACCTTCCCACACCACATTACTGCGCTACTTTTCCACACCACATTACTGCACTACCTTCCCATACCACATTACTGCTTACTGCACTACCTCCCCGCACCACATTGCTGCACTACCTTCCCACACCACCATGATGCACTACCTACCGACACCACATTACTGCACTACCTTCCCATACCACATTACTGCTTACTGCACTACCTTCCCGCACCACATTGCTGCACTACCTTCCCACACCACATTACTGCACTACCTTCCCGCACCACCGTGCTGTGCTACCTTCCAGCACGACATTACTGTGCTACCTTCCCACACCACATTACTGCGCTACCTTCCCACACCACATTGCTGCGCTACCTTCCCACATCACATTACTGCACTACCTTCCCACACCACATTACTGCACTACCTTCCCACACCACCGTACTGCGCTTCCTTCCCACACCCGTGTACTGCGCTACCTTCCCGCACAAGATTACTATGCTACTTTCCCACACTACATTACTGCGCTACCTTCCCACATCATATACTGCGCTACTTTTCAACACCACCATACAGCACCACCTTCCCACACCATATTACTGCGCTACCTCCCTATACCACATTACATAATAGACTACCTTCCCACACCACTGTACTGTGCTACCTTCCACACCACATTACTGCACTACCTTCCACACCACATTACTGCACTACCTTCCACACCACATTACTGAGCTACCTTCCTACACCACCGTACTGCGCTACTTTCCCATACCACATTACTGAGCTACCTTCTGACACCACATTGCTGTGCTAATTTCCAGCACCACATTACTGACCTTGCTTCCCACAGCACATTACTGCATGACCTTCCAGCACCATATTACTGCGCTACCTTCCCACAACACATTACTGTGCTACCTTCCCGCACCACATTACTGCACCACCTTCCCGCACCATATTACTGCACTACCTTCCCACACCACCATACTGCATTACCTTTCCACACCACATTACTGCGCTACCTTTTGTGTACCACATTACTGCGCTACCTTCCCACACCACCGTACTGTGCTACCTTCCCACACCACCGTACTCCGCTACCTTCCCACACCACATTACTGTGCTACCTTCCCAAACCACCATACTGCGCCACCTTCCCGTACCACATTACTGCTCTACTTTTCTTCACCACATTACTGTGCTAGCTTCCCACAACACATTACTGCACTACCTACCCACACCACCGTACTACACTACCTTCCCACACCGCATTACTGCGCTACCTTCCCGTACCACATTACTGCTCTACTTTTATTCACCACATTACTGCGCTAGTTTCCCACAACACATTACTGCACTACCTGCCCACACCACCGTACTACACTACCTTCCCACACCACATTACTGTGCTACCTCCTTATACCACATTACACGATAGACTAGCAGAATACATATATAGAATATATGATAGACTTGCAGAATACTGTACATATTACTGCACTACCTTCCCACACCACTGTATTGTGCTACCTTCCCGCACCTTATTACTGCACTACCTTTCCGCACCACCATACCTACACCACATTTCCACACCACATTACTGCGCTACCTTCCCACACCACATTACTACGCTATCTTCCCACACCACATTACTGCACTACCTTCCCACATCACCGTACTGCACTAACTTCTGACACCACTGTACTGTGCTACCTTCCCACACCACATTACTGCGGTACCTCACCAAACCACCGTTCTGCGCCATCGTCCCGCAGCACATTACTGCTCTACCAAACCACCGTTCTGCGCTAGCTTTCCTCACCACATTACTGAACTACCTCCTCACATCACATTACTGCGCTACCTCCCTATACCACATTACATGATAGACTAGCAGAATACAAATATACAATACTTGATAAACTAGCAGAATGCATATTACTGCACTACCCTCCCACACCACCGTATTGTGCTACCTTCCAGCACCATATTACTGCACTACCTTCCCGCACCACCATACCCACACCACATTTCCACACCACATCACTGCACTACCTTTCTGCAAAACATTACTACGCTACCTTCCACACCACATTACTATGCTACCTTCCCACACCACAATACTGCACTACCTTCCCACATCACCATACAGCGATACCTTCCAACACCACCATACTGTGCTTCCTTCCCACACAACATTATTGCGCTACCTTACCAACCCACCGTACTGCACCATGTTCCCGCAGCACATTACTGCTCTGCCTTTCCTCACCACATTACTGCGCTAGCTTTCCACACCACATTAATGCACTACCTCCCCACACCACCGTATTGTGCTACCTTCCCACACCACATTACTGTGCTAAATCCTTATACCACATTACATGATAGACTAGCAAAATACACATATATATATATATATATATATACACAATACAGGATAGACTTGCAGAATACATAGATATAGTACACGATAGTCTAGCAGAATACATAGAATACACGATAGACTAGCAGAATACATAGATTGCACGATAGACTAGCAGAATACATAGATAGATTACATGATAGATTAGCAGAAAATATATATAGATTACATGATAGATTAGCAGAATATATAGATAGCATGCATGATAGACTAACAGAATACATAGATAGAATACATGATAGACTAGCAGAATACATAGATTACATGATAGACTAGCAGAATACATAGATAGAATGCATGATAGACTAGCACAGAGGTTCTCAAACTCGGTCCTCGGGAGCCCACACAGTGCATGTTTTGCAAGTAACCCAGCAGGTGCACAGGTGTATTAATTACTCACTGACACATTTTAAAAGGTCCACAGGTGGAGCTAATTATTTCACTTGCTATTCTGTGAGGAGACCTGCAAAACATGCACTGTGTGGGGTCCTGAGGACCGAGTTTGAGAACCTCTCTGGACTAGCAGAATACATAGATAGATTACATGATAGACTAGAAGAATACATAGACAGAATGCATGATAGACTTGCAGAATACATAGAGAGAATACATGATAGACTACAGAATACATAGATAGATTACATGATAGACTAGCAGATACATAGATAGAATACATGATAGACTAGCAGAATACATAGATAGATTACATGATAGACTAGCAGAATACATAGATAGAATACATGATAGACTAGCAGAATACATAGATAGAATACATGATAGACTAGCAGAATACATAGATAGCATACATGATAGACTAGCAGAATACATAGATAGATTACATGATAGATTAGCAGAAAATATATATAGATTACATGATAGAATAGCAGAATATATAGATAGCATGCATGATAGACTAGCAGAATACATAGATAGAATACATGATAGACTATCAGAATACATAGATAGATTACATGATAACTATCAGAATACATAGATAGAATACATGATAGACTAGCAAAATACATAGATAGATTACATGATAGACTAGCAGAATACATAGATAGATTACATGATAGACTAGCAGCATACATAGATAGAATACATGATAGACTAGCAGAATACATAGATAGTATACATGATAAACTAGCAGAATACATAGAGAGAATACATGTTAGAATAGCAGAATACAAAGATAGAATACATAGATAGACTAGCAGAATACATAGATATAATATATGATAGACTATCAGAATACATAAATAGAATATATGATAGACTAGCAGAATACACAGATAGAATACATGATAGACTAGCAGAATACATAGATAGATTACATGATAAACTAGTAGAATACATAGATAGATTACATGATAAACTAGCAGAATACATAGATAGAATACATGATAGACTAGCAGAATACATAGATAGATTACATGATAAACTAGCAGAATACATAGATAGAATACATGATAGACTAGCAGAATACATAGAGAGATTATATGATAGACTAGCAGAATACATACATAGATTACATGATAGACTAGCAGCATACATAGATAGAATACATGATAGACTAGGAGAATACATAGATAGAATATACGATACACTAGCAGAATACATAGATAGATTACAGGATAGACTAGCAGAATACATAGATAGATTACATGATAGACTAGCAGAATACAGATAGAATACATGATAGACTAGAAGAATACATAGATAGATTACATGATAAACTAGCAGAATACATAGATAGATTACATGATAGACTAGCAGAATACATAGATAGAATACATGATAGACTAGCAGAATACATAGATAGTATACATGATAGACTAGCAGAATACATAGATAGATTACATGATAGACTAGCAGAATACAGAAAGAATACATGATAGACTAGCAGAATACATAGATAGATTACATGATGGACTAGCAGAATACTTAGATAGAATACATGATAGACTAGCAGAATACATAGATAGATTACATGATAGACTAGCAGAATACATAGATAGAATACATGATAGACTAGCAGAATACATAGAGAGAATACATGATAGACTAGAGGAATGCATAGATAGAATACATGATAGACTGGCAGAATACATAGATAGATTACATGATAGACTAGCAGAATGCATAGATAAAATACATGATAGACTGGCAGAATACATAGATAGAATACATGATACACTAGCAGAATACATAGATAGGTTACATGATAGACTAGCAGAATGCATAGATAGATTACACAATAGACTAGCAGAATACATAGATAGATTACATGATAGACTAGCAGAATACATAGATAGATTACATGATAGACTAGCAGAATGCATAGATAGAATACATGATAGACTGGCAGAATACATAGATAGAATACATGATAGACTAGCAGAATACATAGATAGGTTACATGATAGACTAGCAGAATGAAGAGGGAATACATGATAAACTAGAAGAATACATAGATTACATGATAGACTAGCAGAATACATAGATAGATTACATGATAGACTAGCAGAATACATGATAGACTAGCAGAATACATAGATAGACTAGCAGAATACATAGATAGAATACATGATAGACTACAGAATACATAGCTAGATTACATGATAGACTAGCAGAATACATAGATAGAATACATGATAGACTAGCAGAATACATAGAAAGAATACATGATAGACTAGCAGAATACATAGATAGAATACATGATAGACTAGCAGAATACATAGATAGATTACATGATAGATTAGCAGAAAATATATATAGATTACATGATAGAATAGCAGAATATATAGATAGCATGCATGATAGACTAGCAGAATACATAGATAGAATACATGATAGACTAGCAGAATACATAGATAGATTACATGATAACTGTCAGAATACATAGATAGAATACATGATAGACTAGACATAGATAGATTACATGATAACTATCAGAATACATAGATAGAATACATGATAGACTAGCAAAATACATAGATAGATTACATGATAGACTAGCAGAATACATTTAGAATACATGATAAACTAGCAGAATACATAGAGAGAATACATGTTAGACTAGCAGAAAACATAGATAGAATACATGATAGACTAGCAGAATACATAGATAGTATACATGATAAACTAGCAGAATACAAAGAGAGAATACATGTTAGAATAGCAGAATACAAAGATAGAATACATAGATAGACTAGCAGAATACATAGATAGAATATATGATAGACTAGCAGAATACATAAATAGAATATATGATAGACTAGCAGAATACACAAATAGAATACATGATAGACTAGCAGAATACATAGATAGATTACATGATAAACTAGTAGAATACATAGATAGATTACATGATAAACTAGCAGAATACATAGATAGAATACATGATAGACTAGCAGAATACATAGATAGATTACATGATAAACTAGCAGAATACATAGATAGAATACATGATAGACTAGCAGAATACATAGAGAGATTATATGATAGACTTGCAGTATACACACATAGATTACATGATAGACTAGCAGAATACATAGATAGAATACATGATAGACTAGGAGAATACATAGATAGAATATACGATAGACTAGCAGAATACATAGATAGATTACAGGATAGACTAGCAGAATACATAGATAGATTACATGATATACTAGCAGAATACAGATAGAATACATGATTGACTAGAAGAATACATAGATAGATTACATGATAAACTAGCAGAATACATAGATAGATTACATGATAGACTAGCAGAATACATAGATATAATACATGATAGACTAGCAGAATACATAGATAGTATACATGATAGACTAACAGAATACATAGATAGATTACATGATAGACTAGCAGAATACATAGATAGATTACATGATAGACTAGCAGAATACAGATAAAATACATGATAGACTAGCAGAATACATAGATAGATTACATGATAGACTAGCAGAATACATAGATAGAATACATGATAGACTAGCAGAATACATAGAGAGAATACATGATAGACTAGCAGAATGCATAGAGAGAATACATGATAGACTGGCAGAATACATAGATAGATTACATGATAGATTAGCAGAATGCATAGATAAAATACATGTAAGACTGGCAGAATACATAGATAGAATACATGATAGACTAGCAGAATACATAGATAGGTTACATGATAGACTAGCAGAATGCATAGATAGATTACACAATAGACTAGCAGAATACATAGATAGATTACATGATAGACTAGCAGAATACATAGATAGATTACATGATAGACTAGCAGAATGCATAGATAGAATACATGATAGTCTGGCAGAATACATAGATAGAATACTTGATAGACTAGCAGAATACATAGATAGGTTACATGATAGACTAGCAGAATAAAGAGGGAATACATGATAAACTAGTAGAATACATAGATTACATGACAGACTAGCAGAATACATAGATAGAATACATGATAGACTAGCAGAATACATAGATTACATGATAGACTATCAGAATACATAGACAGAATACATGATAGACTATCAGAATACATAGATAGAATACATGATAGACTAGCAGAATACATAGAGAGAATACATGATACACTAGAAGAATACATAGATAGAATACATGATAGACTAGCAGAATACATAGATAGAATACATGATAGACTAGCAGAATACATAGATAGAATAAATGATAGACTAGCAGAATACATAGATAGATTACATGATAGATTAGCAGAATATATGTATAGATTACATGATAGAATAGCAGAATATATAGATAGCATGCATGATAGACTAGCAGAATACGTAGATAGAATAGATGATAGACTAGCAGAATACATTGATAGATTACATGATAACTATCAGAATACATAGATAGAGTACATGATAGACTAGCAAAATACATAGATAGATTACATGATAGACTAGCAGAATACATATAGAATACATGATAAACTAGCAGAATACATAGAGAGAATACATGTTAGACTAGCAGAATACATAGATAGAATACATGATAGACTAGTAGAATACATAGAGAGAATACATGATAGACTAGCAGAATACATAGATAGTATACATGATAAACTAGCAGAATACATAGAGAGAATACATGTTAGAATAGCAGAATACAAAGATAGAATACATAGATAGACTAGCAGAATACATAGATAGAATATATGATAGACTAGCAGAATACATAAATAGAATATATGATAGACTAGCAGAATACATAGATAGAATACATGATAGACTAGCAGAATACATAGATAGATTACATGATAAACTAGTAGAATACATAGATAGATTACAAGATAAACTAGCAGAATACATAGATAGAATACATGATAGACTAGCAGAATACATAGATAGATTACATGATAAACTAGCAGAATACATAGATAGAATACATGATAGACTAGCAGAATACATAGAGAGATTACATGATAGACTAGCAGAATACATAGATAGAATACATGATATACTAGGAGAATACATAGATAGAATATACGATAGACCAGCAGAATACATACATAGAATACAGGATAGACTAGCAGAATACATAGATAGATTACATGATAGACTAGCAGAATACAGATAGAATACATGATAGACTAGAAGAATACATAGATTACATGATAGACTAGCAGAATACATAGATAGATTACATGATAGACTAGAAGAATACATAGACAGAATGCATGATAGACTTGCAGAATACATAGAAAGAAAACATGATAGACTACAGAATACATAGATAGATTACATGATAGACTAGCAGAATACATAGATAGAATACATGATAGACTAGCAGAATACATAGATAGATTACATGATAGACTAGCAGAATACATAGAGATAATACATGATAGACTAGCAGAATACATAGATAGAATACATGATAGACTAGCAGAATACATAGATAGAATACATGATAGACTAGCAGAATACATAGATAGATTACATGATAACTATCAGAATACATAGATAGAATACATGATAGACTAGCAAAATACATAGATAGATTACATGATAGACTAGCAGAATACATATAGAATACATGATAAACTAGCAGAATACATAGAGAGAATACATGTTAGACTAGCAGAATACATAGATAGACTAGCAGAATACATAGATAGAATACATGATAGACTAGCAGAATACATAGAGAGAATACATGATAGACTTGCAGAATACATAGATAGTATACATGATAAACTAGCAGAATACATAGAGAGAATACATGTTAGAATAGCAGAATACAAAGATAGAATACATAGATAGACTAGCAGAACACATAGATAGAATATATGATAGACTAGCAGAATACATAAATAGAATATATGATAGACTAGCAGAATACATAGATAGAATACATGATAGACTAGCAGAATACATAGATAGATTACATGATAAACTAGCAGAATACATAGATAGAATACATGATAGACTAGCAGAATACATAGAGAGATTACATGATAGACTAGCAGAATACATAGATAGAATACATGATATACTAGGAGAATACATAGATAGAATATACGATAGACCAGCAGAATACATACATAGAATACAGGATAGACTAGCAGAATACATAGATAGATTACATGATAGACTAGCAGAATACAGATAGAATACATGATAGACTAGAAGAATACATAGATTACATGATAGACTAGCAGAATACATAGATAGATTACATGATAGACTAGAAGAATACATAGACAGAATGCATGATAGACTTGCAGAATACATAGAAAGAAAACATGATAGACTACAGAATACATAGATAGATTACATGATAGACTAGCAGAATACATAGATAGAATACATGATAGACTAGCAGAATACATAGATAGATTACATGATAGACTAGCAGAATACATAGAGATAATACATGATAGACTAGCAGAATACATAGATAGAATACATGATAGACTAGCAGAATACATAGATAGAATACATGATAGACTAGCAGAATACATAGATAGATTACATGATAACTATCAGAATACATAGATAGAATACATGATAGACTAGCAAAATACATAGATAGATTACATGATAGACTAGCAGAATACATATAGAATACATGATAAACTAGCAGAATACATAGAGAGAATACATGTTAGACTAGCAGAATACATAGATAGACTAGCAGAATACATAGATAGAATACATGATAGACTAGCAGAATACATAGAGAGAATACATGATAGACTTGCAGAATACATAGATAGTATACATGATAAACTAGCAGAATACATAGAGAGAATACATGTTAGAATAGCAGAATACAAAGATAGAATACATAGATAGACTAGCAGAACACATAGATAGAATATATGATAGACTAGCAGAATACATAAATAGAATATATGATAGACTAGCAGAATACATAGATAGAATACATGATAGACTAGCAGAATACATAGATAGATTACATGATAAACTAGCAGAATACATAGATAGAATACATGATAGACTAGCAGAATACATAGATAGATTACATGATAAACTAGCAGAATACATAGATAGAATACATGATAGACTAGCAGAATACATAGATAGATTACATGATAGACTAGCAGAATACATAGATAGAATACATGATAGACTAGCAGAATGCATAGAGAGAATACATGATAGACTGGCAGAATACATAGAGAGAATACATGGTAGACTAGCAGAATACATAGATAGAATACGTGATAGACTAGAAGAATACATAGATAGAATACATGATAGACTAGCAGAATACATAGATAGGTTACATGATAGACTAGCAGAATGCATAGATAGATTACACAATAGACTAGCAGAATACATAGATAGATTACATGATAGACTAGCAGAATACATAAATAGATTACATGATAGACTAGCAGAATGCATAGATAGAATACATGATAGACTAGCAGAATACATAGAGAGAATACATGATAGACTAGCAGAATACATAGATATATTACATGATAGACTAGCAGAATACATTGATAGATTACATGATAGACTAGCAGAATACACAGATAGAATACATGATAGACTAGCAGAATACATAGATAGATTACATGATTGACTAGCAGAATACATAGATAGAATACGTGATAGACTAGCAGAATACATAGATAGAATACGTGATAGACTAGCAGAATACATAGATAGATTACATGATAGACTAGCAGAATACATAGATAGAATACATGATAGACTAGCAGAATACATAGATAGAATACATGATAGACTAGCAGAATATATAGATAGAATACATGATAGACTAGCAGAATACATAGATAGATTACATGATAGACTAGCAGAATACATAGATAGATTACATGATAGACTAGCAGAATACATAGACAGAATACATGTTAGACTAGCAGAATACATAGATAGATTGCATGATAGACTAGCAGAATACATAGATAGTATACATGATAAACTAGCAGAATACATAGAGAGAATACATGTTAGAATAGCAGAATACAAAGATAGAATACATAGATAGACTAGCAGAATACATAGATAGAATATATGATAGACTAGCAGAATACATAAATAGAATATATGATAGACTAGCAGAATACATAGATAGAATACATGATAGACTAGCAGAATACATAGATAGATTACATGATAAACTAGTAGAATACATAGATAGATTACAAGATAAACTAGAAGAATACATAGATAGAATACATGATAGACTAGCAGAATACATAGATAGATTACATGATAAACTAGCAGAATACATAGATAGAATACATGATAGACTAGCAGAATACATAGAGAGATTACATGATAGACTAGCAGAATACATAGATAGAATACATGATATACTAGGAGAATACATAGATAGAATATACGATAGACCAGCAGAATACATACATAGAATACAGGATAGACTAGCAGAATACATAGATAGATTACATGATAGACTAGCAGAATACAGATAGAATACATGATAGACTAGAAGAATACATAGATTACATGATAGACTAGCAGAATACATAGATAGATTACATGATAGACTAGAAGAATACATAGACAGAATGCATGATAGACTTGCAGAATACATAGAAAGAAAACATGATAGACTACAGAATACATAGATAGATTACATGATAGACTAGCAGAATACATAGATAGAATACATGATAGACTAGCAGAATACATAGATAGATTACATGATAGACTAGCAGAATACATAGAGATAATACATGATAGACTAGCAGAATACATAGATAGAATACATGATAGACTAGCAGAATACATAGATAGAATACATGATAGACTAGCAGAATACATAGATAGATTACATGATAACTATCAGAATACATAGATAGAATACATGATAGACTAGCAAAATACATAGATAGATTACATGATAGACTAGCAGAATACATATAGAATACATGATAAACTAGCAGAATACATAGAGAGAATACATGTTAGACTAGCAGAATACATAGATAGACTAGCAGAATACATAGATAGAATACATGATAGACTAGCAGAATACATAGAGAGAATACATGATAGACTTGCAGAATACATAGATAGTATACATGATAAACTAGCAGAATACATAGAGAGAATACATGTTAGAATAGCAGAATACAAAGATAGAATACATAGATAGACTAGCAGAACACATAGATAGAATATATGATAGACTAGCAGAATACATAAATAGAATATATGATAGACTAGCAGAATACATAGATAGAATACATGATAGACTAGCAGAATACATAGATAGATTACATGATAAACTAGCAGAATACATAGATAGAATACATGATAGACTAGCAGAATACATAGAGAGATTACATGATAGACTAGCAGAATACATAGATAGAATACATGATATACTAGGAGAATACATAGATAGAATATACGATAGACCAGCAGAATACATACATAGAATACAGGATAGACTAGCAGAATACATAGATAGATTACATGATAGACTAGCAGAATACAGATAGAATACATGATAGACTAGAAGAATACATAGATTACATGATAGACTAGCAGAATACATAGATAGATTACATGATAGACTAGAAGAATACATAGACAGAATGCATGATAGACTTGCAGAATACATAGAAAGAAAACATGATAGACTACAGAATACATAGATAGATTACATGATAGACTAGCAGAATACATAGATAGAATACATGATAGACTAGCAGAATACATAGATAGATTACATGATAGACTAGCAGAATACATAGAGATAATACATGATAGACTAGCAGAATACATAGATAGAATACATGATAGACTAGCAGAATACATAGATAGAATACATGATAGACTAGCAGAATACATAGATAGATTACATGATAACTATCAGAATACATAGATAGAATACATGATAGACTAGCAAAATACATAGATAGATTACATGATAGACTAGCAGAATACATATAGAATACATGATAAACTAGCAGAATACATAGAGAGAATACATGTTAGACTAGCAGAATACATAGATAGACTAGCAGAATACATAGATAGAATACATGATAGACTAGCAGAATACATAGAGAGAATACATGATAGACTTGCAGAATACATAGATAGTATACATGATAAACTAGCAGAATACATAGAGAGAATACATGTTAGAATAGCAGAATACAAAGATAGAATACATAGATAGACTAGCAGAACACATAGATAGAATATATGATAGACTAGCAGAATACATAAATAGAATATATGATAGACTAGCAGAATACATAGATAGAATACATGATAGACTAGCAGAATACATAGATAGATTACATGATAAACTAGCAGAATACATAGATAGAATACATGATAGACTAGCAGAATACATAGATAGATTACATGATAAACTAGCAGAATACATAGATAGAATACATGATAGACTAGCAGAATACATAGATAGATTACATGATAGACTAGCAGAATACATAGATAGAATACATGATAGACTAGCAGAATGCATAGAGAGAATACATGATAGACTGGCAGAATACATAGAGAGAATACATGGTAGACTAGCAGAATACATAGATAGAATACGTGATAGACTAGAAGAATACATAGATAGAATACATGATAGACTAGCAGAATACATAGATAGGTTACATGATAGACTAGCAGAATGCATAGATAGATTACACAATAGACTAGCAGAATACATAGATAGATTACATGATAGACTAGCAGAATACATAAATAGATTACATGATAGACTAGCAGAATGCATAGATAGAATACATGATAGACTAGCAGAATACATAGAGAGAATACATGATAGACTAGCAGAATACATAGATATATTACATGATAGACTAGCAGAATACATTGATAGATTACATGATAGACTAGCAGAATACACAGATAGAATACATGATAGACTAGCAGAATACATAGATAGATTACATGATTGACTAGCAGAATACATAGATAGAATACGTGATAGACTAGCAGAATACATAGATAGAATACGTGATAGACTAGCAGAATACATAGATAGATTACATGATAGACTAGCAGAATACATAGATAGAATACATGATAGACTAGCAGAATACATAGATAGAATACATGATAGACTAGCAGAATATATAGATAGAATACATGATAGACTAGCAGAATACATAGATAGATTACATGATAGACTAGCAGAATACATAGATAGATTACATGATAGACTAGCAGAATACATAGACAGAATACATGTTAGACTAGCAGAATACATAGATAGATTGCATGATAGACTAGCAGAATACATAGATAGTATACATGATAAACTAGCAGAATACATAGAGAGAATACATGTTAGAATAGCAGAATACAAAGATAGAATACATAGATAGACTAGCAGAATACATAGATAGAATATATGATAGACTAGCAGAATACATAAATAGAATATATGATAGACTAGCAGAATACATAGATAGAATACATGATAGACTAGCAGAATACATAGATAGATTACATGATAAACTAGTAGAATACATAGATAGATTACAAGATAAACTAGAAGAATACATAGATAGAATACATGATAGACTAGCAGAATACATAGATAGATTACATGATAAACTAGCAGAATACATAGATAGAATACATGATAGACTAGCAGAATACATAGAGAGATTACATGATAGACTAGCAGAATACATAGATAGAATACATGATATACTAGGAGAATACATAGATAGAATATACGATAGACCAGCAGAATACATACATAGAATACAGGATAGACTAGCAGAATACATAGATAGATTACATGATAGACTAGCAGAGTACAGATAGAATACATGATAGACTAGAAGAATACATAGATTACATGATAGACTAGCAGAATACATAGATAGATTACATGATAGACTAGAAGAATACATAGACAGAATGCATGATAGACTTGCAGAATACATAGAAAGAAAACATGATAGACTACAGAATACATAGATAGATTACATGATAGACTAGCAGAATACATAGATAGAATACATGATAGACTAGCAGAATACATAGATAGATTACATGATAGACTAGCAGAATACATAGAGATAATACATGATAGACTAGCAGAATACATAGATAGAATACATGATAGACTAGCAGAATACATAGATAGAATACATGATAGACTAGCAGAATACATAGATAGATTACATGATAACTATCAGAATACATAGATAGAATACATGATAGACTAGCAAAATACATAGATAGATTACATGATAGACTAGCAGAATACATATAGAATACATGATAAACTAGCAGAATACATAGAGAGAATACATGTTAGACTAGCAGAATACATAGATAGACTAGCAGAATACATAGATAGAATACATGATAGACTAGCAGAATACATAGAGAGAATACATGATAGACTTGCAGAATACATAGATAGTATACATGATAAACTAGCAGAATACATAGAGAGAATACATGTTAGAATAGCAGAATACAAAGATAGAATACATAGATAGACTAGCAGAACACATAGATAGAATATATGATAGACTAGCAGAATACATAAATAGAATATATGATAGACTAGCAGAATACATAGATAGAATACATGATAGACTAGCAGAATACATAGATAGATTACATGATAAACTAGCAGAATACATAGATAGAATACATGATAGACTAGCAGAATACATAGAGAGATTACATGATAGACTAGCAGAATACATAGATAGAATACATGATATACTAGGAGAATACATAGATAGAATATACGATAGACCAGCAGAATACATACATAGAATACAGGATAGACTAGCAGAATACATAGATAGATTACATGATAGACTAGCAGAATACAGATAGAATACATGATAGACTAGAAGAATACATAGATTACATGATAGACTAGCAGAATACATAGATAGATTACATGATAGACTAGAAGAATACATAGACAGAATGCATGATAGACTTGCAGAATACATAGAAAGAAAACATGATAGACTACAGAATACATAGATAGATTACATGATAGACTAGCAGAATACATAGATAGAATACATGATAGACTAGCAGAATACATAGATAGATTACATGATAGACTAGCAGAATACATAGAGATAATACATGATAGACTAGCAGAATACATAGATAGAATACATGATAGACTAGCAGAATACATAGATAGAATACATGATAGACTAGCAGAATACATAGATAGATTACATGATAACTATCAGAATACATAGATAGAATACATGATAGACTAGCAAAATACATAGATAGATTACATGATAGACTAGCAGAATACATATAGAATACATGATAAACTAGCAGAATACATAGAGAGAATACATGTTAGACTAGCAGAATACATAGATAGACTAGCAGAATACATAGATAGAATACATGATAGACTAGCAGAATACATAGAGAGAATACATGATAGACTTGCAGAATACATAGATAGTATACATGATAAACTAGCAGAATACATAGAGAGAATACATGTTAGAATAGCAGAATACAAAGATAGAATACATAGATAGACTAGCAGAACACATAGATAGAATATATGATAGACTAGCAGAATACATAAATAGAATATATGATAGACTAGCAGAATACATAGATAGAATACATGATAGACTAGCAGAATACATAGATAGATTACATGATAAACTAGCAGAATACATAGATAGAATACATGATAGACTAGCAGAATACATAGATAGATTACATGATAAACTAGCAGAATACATAGATAGAATACATGATAGACTAGCAGAATACATAGATAGATTACATGATAGACTAGCAGAATACATAGATAGAATACATGATAGACTAGCAGAATGCATAGAGAGAATACATGATAGACTGGCAGAATACATAGAGAGAATACATGGTAGACTAGCAGAATACATAGATAGAATACGTGATAGACTAGAAGAATACATAGATAGAATACATGATAGACTAGCAGAATACATAGATAGGTTACATGATAGACTAGCAGAATGCATAGATAGATTACACAATAGACTAGCAGAATACATAGATAGATTACATGATAGACTAGCAGAATACATAAATAGATTACATGATAGACTAGCAGAATGCATAGATAGAATACATGATAGACTAGCAGAATACATAGAGAGAATACATGATAGACTAGCAGAATACATAGATATATTACATGATAGACTAGCAGAATACATTGATAGATTACATGATAGACTAGCAGAATACACAGATAGAATACATGATAGACTAGCAGAATACATAGATAGATTACATGATTGACTAGCAGAATACATAGATAGAATACGTGATAGACTAGCAGAATACATAGATAGAATACGTGATAGACTAGCAGAATACATAGATAGATTACATGATAGACTAGCAGAATACATAGATAGAATACATGATAGACTAGCAGAATACATAGATAGAATACATGATAGACTAGCAGAATATATAGATAGAATACATGATAGACTAGCAGAATACATAGATAGATTACATGATAGATTAGCAGAATACATAGATAGAATACGTGATAGACTAGCAGAATACATAGATAGAATACGTGATAGACTAGCAGAATACATAGATAGATTACATGATAGACTAGCAGAATACATAGATAGAATACATGATAGACTAGCAGAATACATAGATAGAATACATGATAGACTAGCAGAATACATAGATAGATTACATGATAGACTAGCAGAATACAGATAGAATACATGATAGACTAGCAGAATACATAGATAGATTACATGATAGACTAGCAGAATACATAGATAGATTACATGATAGACTAGCAGAATACATAGATAGAATACATGTTAGACTAGCAGAATACATAGATAGATTACATGATAGACTAGCAGAATACATAGATAGATTACATGATAGACTAGCAGAATACAGATAGAATATATGATAGACTAGCAGAATACATAGATAGATTACATGATAGACTAGCAGAATACATAGATAGATTACATGATAGACTAGCAGAATACATAGATAGAATACATGATAGCCTAGCAGAATACATAGATAGATTACATGATAGACTAGCAGAATACATAGATAGATTACACGATAGACTAGCAGAATACATAGATAGAATACATGATAGACTAGCAGAATACATAGATAGATTACATGATAGACTAGCAGAATACATAGATAGATTACATGATAGACTAGCAGAATACATAGATAGAATACATGTTAGACTAGCAGAATACATAGATAGATTACATGATAGACTAGCAGAATACATAGATAGAATACGTGATAGGCTAGTAGAATACATAGATAGATTACATGATAGACTAGCAGAATACATAGATAGAATACATGATAGACTAGCAGAATACATAGATAGAATATATGATAGACTAGCAGAATACATAGATAGAATACGTGATAGACTAGCAGAATACATAGATAGAATACATGATAGACTAGCAGAATACATAGATAGAATACATGATAGACTAGCAGAATACACAGATAGAATACATGATAGACTAGCAGAATACATAGATTACATGATAGACTAGCAGAATACATAGATAGATTACATGATAGACTAGCAGAATACATAGATAGATTACATGATAGACTAGCAGAATACATAGATAGATTACATGATAGACTAGCAGAATACATAGATAGATTACATGATAGACTAGCAGAATACATAGATAGATTACATGATAGACTAGCAGAATACATAGATAGATTACATGATAGACTAGCAGAATACATAGATAGATTACATGATAGACTAGCCATTGTAGCGACTAGATAGCTGGAGAAAAAGAACAAAAGTAAATGACATAGGGGGTAATTCAGATCTGATCGTAGATGTGCTAAATGTTGCACATCTACGATCAGTTTCTCTGACATGTGGGGGGACGCCCAGTACAGGGCGTCCCCCCACAATAGTGCAAACGTATTGCTTTTTATCTGCTGAATGGCTCACTACAAGCGCAGCTCCTGCGTGCTGACAGATGGCTACGGCCGCCACCTGGGTCGCAGCGGATGCGTGTGACTTCACACAGCCGCCCAGCCCCCCCCCCCCCGGCAATGGTCTGTACACACCTGTGTTGTCTGGACTGTGCCCCGCCAATCGCATTCTAACACCATTGGCATGCCTCCTCCTGCCCCGTGACTGCCTCTTCAATCAAGCAGAGGCGATCGCAGTCCTGAACTCGTTTAGCATCTCACTGGGCTCCAGGAGTCACAAGCGATGTGCGGTCACACTCCATAAAAGGATTCAGACTGCGATCACTGCCGCTGCAGCGACCTAGTTTCAATTAGACTAATAAACCACTACTTAAACTTCTGGTGCTTTAAAGTATTTGTAATTAATAAATAAATAATTAGATAGATAGATAGATAGATAGATAGATAGATAGATAGATAGATAGATAGGTAGATAGATAGGTAGAATCATGCAAACACTTTAAGACAAAAATCAATGGGAAAAAACAGCAAATACTCACTGAACTAAGGAGGTCATTCCGAGTTGATCGCTAGCTGTCGTTGTTCGCAGCGCATTGATGAGGCTAAAAACTGGCACTTTTGCGCATGCGTATGCACCGCAATGCGCACGAGCGACGTACGGGTACACCGTCCATTGTGGTTTTGCAAATGTTCTAGCGAGGTTTTTCTTCACACTGATGGCCGCAAGAAGATTGACAGGAAAGGGGCGTTTCTGGGTGTCAACTGAGCGTTTACAGGGAGTGCTTAGAAAAACGCAGGCGTGCCAGAGAAAGCGCAGGAGTGGCTGGGTGAACGCTGGGCGGGTGTGTGACGTCAAAAGCCAACCCTCCAACGTTAGATTCAACACACAGGAAGAGTAAGTACATGGCTGGTCTTGTTTTGCACAAAAAGGTTTTGCAGGCGCTCTGCTGCACATGCGTGTGCACTTCTGCTAAGCGAAAATACACTCCCCGGTGGGCGTGGAAATGCATTTGAAAGTGCTGCTAAGAATCCAATTAGAACTGAATAATAATTATAGAGGATGCTCTCTATTAGGTGACGCACTGAGGCTCAGATGCAATTAATAACAATTTTACTAATATTTAAGCACAACATACACGATAAGATTAAATGAACAGTCATTAAAAACAATTAGCAATCCTGCTCATAAATTAATCAATTAGACCAACTCATGGCAAAACTAATCTCTGGGGCTAATTCAGACCTGTTCGCTTGCTAGGTTTTTTTTGCTGTCCTGCATTCGCATAGTCGCCGCCCACAGGGTAGTGTATTTTAGCTGTGCAAGTGTGCGAACGCATGTGTAGCAGAGTTGTGCAAACAAATTTTGTGCAGTCTCCGAGTAGCCCAGGACTTACTCAGCCGCTGCGAACACTTCAGCCTCTCCGGAACCGGAATTGACGTCAGGAACCCTCCCTGCAAATGCTTGAACATGCCTGCATTTTTCCAAGCACTCCCAGAAAATGGTCAATTGACAACCACAAACACCTTCTTCCTGTCAAATCTCCTTGCGAACGCCTGTGCGAATGGATCCTTCGCACAAACCTATCGCTGAGCGGCGATCCGCTTTGTACCCGTGCAATGCGCCTGTGCATTGCGATGCATACGTATGCGCAGTTTGGACCTGATCGCCTGCTGTACAAAAATGCAGCCTAGTGGTCAGGTCTGAATTAGCCCCTCTGTCTCTTAGTGTAAGGTGGTCTAAGGTGTAGATAACTAGAAATGGATATACAAGCTTTATACCAATCAGTCTAGCCACAGGCAGGACACAGAAATACTGGACCTTTAAGTGTATTAAAATATGATACATCTTAATGGTGCAATTTGCATTCACAGACTTTGGGTAAATGAAGGGTTCCGGTATGAAAGATAGACAGTGTCTAGTTAGACAGTCAATAGATAGACACCATATGTTAGACAGACATTAGGTCGACAGCGTCAACAGGTCGACAGGGTCAAAAGGTCGTCAGAGTCAAAAGGTCGACATGGAAAAGGACGACAGGTCAAAAGGTCGACATTGCCAAAAGGTCGACATGAAAATGATCGACATGAAAAAGGTAGACACCTTGTTTTTTGCATTTTTGTGGTTTGTGTGGATAGTTTTGTCATCTGGGACGCCCAATTGTAGAAAGGCATGCCCTCGCGGGGCTCGCTTCGCTCGCCATGCTTCAGGCACTGTGGCTCGCTACGCTCGCCACAAGGTTTATAGCCAACTCTATGCCGACATGGATAGAGAAAGTATGAAATAATCCAAAAATATGTTACATAAAAAAAAACATTTGTCTATCTTTTTTATGTCAACCATTTTCATGTTGAGCTTTTGACCATGTCGACCTTCTGACCTGTCGACCTTTTGACCCTGTCGACCTAATGTCTGTCTAATATATGGTGTCTATCTATTGACTGTCTAACTAGACACTATCTATGTATCAAACGGATAGGAAATGTAGTGCTGTTGTAGTTTAATCCTTATGCCCATTGGTATTTTCATTTAGCACAGCAGCAGGTGTAGGGCAATTAGCCTCTCAGATGAATTGCTCTTTATCAGCTTAATGGGGGCAGTGAGGGTAAAACTCAAATTTTTACTTATTCACTACTTATGGTAAGTACACACTAGACAATTTATATTGTACGATCAGGACGATATTGGTTGGATCATACTAAATATATAGTTCACATCATGTAGTGCGTACGCATGTGTGTTCGATGTGTGCACCCACGCACCATCAGCAACATTGTCTGTTGTCCTCCATGCAGGTTCAATGGACATCGCCAATGAGGGCTATGCTACTGAATGTAGCATGCCCCCTCCCTCCTCCTGCTGGTCCATTGCTGCCAACACTGGCAGGTGTGTATGTGCCCAGCCCGGTTCCAATCCTGGTTCCGATATCGCCAGGTACACACATCATGTAGTGTGTACTCAGCTTTAGTGTATGTCGCTGATTAGGATTTGTGGTTCTGATTCAGATGTGGATGGAAGTTCTATCCCTGTTGCTTCCTTGGAAGCAGGAGCGATACACTACAATGTAAATGCAGCAGGAGGCGTAAGTGATGTAAGTAGATGCCTCCTGCTTGCATTAATGATCCATGCTGTGTCCTAGAATGTAACATTAGATAACCTGCGACACCATTGGCTGGCTGCTTGACCAATGGGGTTGTGCAAGTTGGCTGCTGCAGTTCCTGCAAAGAGGCATCTTCCAATGGAGATCCTGGCCTTGTCACTACCAAAACAGAGGCAACATTTCTGTAGTAATAGTGCATCCAACAATGCAGGACACACATTGCACATGTGAGTATGGGTCCAGTGCATGCACACAGTACAGAACATTGGTACTTTGCAGCATGTGCCATAGATACAACAGGACCTGAATCACACCCTGTGTCCAGAGAATATCAGCCGGAAGGTTATCTGGTCTCTCCTTACTGACAGCTGTTGTAGGTCACACAGCCCTCCAAAGAATTGTTGTCAATGGTTGCCAGTGGAAACATGATGATGCAGTTGGGACAGCACCCAGCTCTCTCTGCACACACCACAGTAGAATGTACACTATGTGGTGAATGCTGTTAGAGAGACAAAAAGGCTTCTTCTGATGGAGAAGTTTATGTATATCCAGAGCCATGTAGCTGTTGTCATACAAGCAGGTTATGCTGCTGATGAAGGTGATACACACACTCAGTGGGCTGTCACAGTCATGTAATCTTTAGTTTAACCAGTAAGGCTTGTCCACATATCTGTAGTTAAGTGGATAGTCTGCACAATGGCAATTTTTAGTGAAATAATACATTTGTGTTTATCGTTCCTGGACAGGTGAGGAATTGCTGTTCTGATAAGATAGAATCAAGATGAAATTTGGTAGCAGGGGCACATGACCTCAACTAGTAATCTAAAACCAGATGCATTGATGGTGGATACTGGATGCAGATCTAATGGTTACATAGCAGACATGGCTTCACAAAGGTCTACAAAAATGATGTTCATCAAAATGAACTACAAATTATAGGAGGAATACCTTTGATGTGAATTACAGCAAACATACTTCTGTATTCATGGATTCCAGTGGGGTTGATGAAGATATTAACAAGTGATGAGGATAACGTTCCAACTGTAAGGATGATTAACTACAATGTTAGCCTTAAGCCCATTGGTAGCTTGGTTTAACCAAACTGCAAAGATGATTTGTTTTTGTGGGGGCCCAAAAGAACCATGCACTTCAGCCACAAAATTGTCAGTCCCTGTCACTGAAGTGCTTGGGTTGTTAAACTGTTCATGCCCTTTTAATATCGAATATAAGGTTGGGTAGGAGTTACCCACTTTTCAGTACAGGCTGTGCAAAGATTGTGTGTGTGTGTGTGTGTGTGTGTGTGTGTGTGTGTGTGTGTGTGTGTGTGTTTGAAAGGCAGTTTAGCCATATATTACTGTACTTAAGTATTTCTACTTAGTACTAAATGTGGGTTTTGGCCCCGAATCAAAGTGATATTAATAGAAAGCTATATTCTGATCACATGAAAACAAGGTTACAAGTCTCCATGCAAATATCACCATTATGTTACTATAAACTTATTAATTATTCATTTCTTTTACTAGCCTGTTACTCTGGCTTGAAACACTTGTACTGGCATGAGGCCTGTGATTTGACATTTGGACTGGATCCAGTTTCCTGGTTAGAGATGTTTGATATTATTTATCAACTTATTCATTCATTATTCATTTTCAATTTCTTGAACTAGCCTGTTACTCTGCTATTACTCTGGCTTGAATTGCCTGTGTTGACCTGTGATTTCTGATTTGCTGGATTAAGAAGTGTTTTGGTAATATATTGTCTACTGGGCTTTTAGTTTTAGGCTATTAGTTCTTGACTAATGAAAACAATCTGAGAAAAAATATGAACTGTTCACCTATATGGCGCAGTGCTGCCTGTCCACTATAAACACCAACGTAAAAATCACCGTTTTTACAGAAACAATGTACAACAAAAAATGGAATGGTATTTATCTATGTCCAGGGCGTATATAAGACATTCAATATAAAAAATACATCCCTTTTTACTGAAGATGAAAGGTATCCTTTGTATGGACACTTGGGGGTTTCTCTGATTGAATTTTTCTCCTCTCAGGGTACCGTACAGTTATCCCAATTTTCATACAAATGAAAGAAGAAAAAAAAGACAAATGTGAAGAACAGTTTCGCACAAATCCAGATTATTTCCACAGTACAGGTACTAGGAAAAAAGGGCGTACCCCACTCACACAGAGACAAGTGAGTGGAAACCCATAAAGGTATTTTTGACAATTAAATTTCCTTTTAACATTGAAGTGGAGATTTCAAAGTGTACCCAGGACTCACACTGAAGGTGAGATAGTAAATCACATAAGGGTATCTTTACAGCCTGTCGGATGCGTACCCCAATTTACACAGAATGGAGATAAGACCTACATATAAAGGTATCTTTTTCAGGAATCAATTATATGCTGAGTGGAGGAAAATTCAATCAGAGAAACCCCCAAGTCTCCATACGAAGGATACCTTTCATCTTCAGTAAAAAGGGATGTATTTTTCATATTGAATGTCTTATATGCGCCCTGAACATAGATAAATACCATTCCATATTTTGTTGTATAATGAAAACATTCTGTAGGGTCATAAAGTTTATTAAACTGCCATCTTGTCTGCCACTGATGAGCCACTATGTTTCATAAATGTACTACATTATATGCTGCTCTGTCTCTTAGTTTGGCGAGCCAGCGCACTGCAGTCTTTGGCCAATATTGGTGAAAACAAATTTGTAAGCTATGAGGTCGTCAACATTGACTGGAAAATAGTATTATTGATGTCAATACTATAGAAAAAAACAGAACCAAATGATGTAATTTTAGCTGTTTATATCAATTTTTAAAGAGATCAAAAACCAAAAGTTTGAGCGTAGTTTTGCCAAAACAAAGATTTAGAACAAAAAAAGAAACATGGGGTTCTACGTACATCTCTAGTAATAATAGGCTAATAACATATGCAAAAAATGTGTTCTTATGGGAAAATATTATAGTAAAACAAAGCAATGGCCCTCATTCCGAGTTGATCGGTCGCAAGGCGATTTTAGCAGAGTTACACACGCTAAGCCGCCGCCTACTGGGAGTGAATCTTAGCTTCTTAAAATTGCGAACGATGTATTCGCAATATTGCGATAACAAACTACTTAGCAGTTTCAGAGTAGCTCCACACTTACTCGGCATCTGCGATCAGTTCAGTGCTTGTCGTTCCTGGTTTGACGTCACAAACACACCCAGCGTTCGCCCAGACACTCCCCCGTTTCTCCGGCCACTCCTGCGTTTTTTCCGGAAACGGTAGCGTTTTCATCCACACGCCCCTAAAACGCTGTGTTTCCGCCCAGTAACACCCATTTCCTGTCAATCACACTACGATCGCCGGAGCGATGAAAAAGCCGTGAGTAAAAATACTATCTTCATTGTAAAATTACTTGGCGCAGTCGCAGTGCGAATATTGCGCATGCGTACTAAGCGGATTTTCACTGCGATGCGATGAAAAATACCGAGCGAACGACTCGGAATGAGGACCAATAGGTATAACATAACAATAAATAAAATTATGGTTCCATAAAAATGTACTCAGATAACATAAGAGAAACAGAATGTAGTCACTATATTGATATTGTTGAAATGTTGACATTGAACCTGTCAGCATGTGCAGAAGGTCGACATATTCACAATTTTGATATTATGCATGGATCAGCAGTTGAGGGTTAGGTAATGGAGGGGGAGGGTTAGGCTATGGGAGGGTTAGGGTTAGGCTATGGGAGGCGGAGGCTATGGTTAGGCTATGAGTGGGTTAGGGTCAGGGTTAGCCACTAGGGGGAGGGTTAGGCCTAGTAATACTCACTGCAAGAAGCCACACAGGATCCACCAGAAGTCATCATGATATCACTACCAGACCCAGAAAACAGCTGGAGCTACCAGACCAAGAATACCAGGTAAGTTTACCAATAGACTACCAGGGATGTTTTGTTGACATCCTAATTATGTTGACATGAATGTCACTATGTTCAATGTCGACATGCCAAAATTATGAATATCAATATGATGAATGCTGATAAAATATACCACACCCAAGAAAAACTCCATTAGCTATTTTCCTGTGTCTGTGCCCTGTGTGATCTATGACTTGTACTGAGAGAATAATTTATATTACCAGAGAAAGGTCTTACGTAAGCTGCTGCAGGCTACAGTCTGTGTGTCTCAGTCCCTCACACAGAAGCTTTATTCCGTAATCCTCCAGAGCATTCCCTGAGAGTACCAGTCTGGTCAGAGAGCGGAGTGTAGTAATAACAGAGCGGAGATCATCACAGCAGGAGGAGGTCAGATCACAGCGCCATAACCTGATGAGAGATGAGGGATCTGCATTATATAATTTCTTATTGTCATAAACCAATGAGCAGTAAGACAAATTTAAATGTTAATGTAGATACCATTACTCGCATATACTGTATATACTGTATATCAGCTATTAAGCTGCAAGTGTATGTCATGGAGAATGTTGTTATTGAGTAACTCAGTGGTTCTCAAACTCAGTCCTCAGGACCCCACACAGGCCATGTTTTCCAGGTCACCGAGCAGCTGCACTGTGTATCACCAACTGTCACATTTTAAATATCCACAGGTGACCTGGAAAACATGAACCGTGTGGGGTCCTGAGGACCGAGTTTGAGAACCTGTGGAGTAACTGATCTAGGTGCAGGCTCAGAATTACTTCCACATGTCATTGCTGCAACCGATAGTGTCATCTAAAGACAAGATGGTATTACAGTGTCTGCAGATGCTCAAAGCGGGCACCTCAGTCAGACGCTCACTTGTACACCAAGGGAAGGGCTGATACTGGCATTAGCACATAGTCACAGATGTTCCTATGGCAACAGAAGCTAAAGCGGTCGCTGTAGCATAAGCCAATTTATTATAATCCCTTCTATTCATCTACACTCCTAATATACTGCTCGGTATGTCTAACATTAATCATGAGAGTGAGAGGACATGTTGGGTCAGTATCTAGCACAGTTTTGTTATGGGTAACTTCCCCACTTCTCCATCTCCCCCACTACCCTGGACAGTAAATAATGGTGATACCAGGTATGCTAGAAATGAGACATCCACATAGAATGGCAAGAGTCATCAGATACAGGGGGAGGTGTAGCAAGCCTTGGAGAGAGATAAAGTGGAAGAGATGCCCAAAGCTTCTAGATGTCACTTCTCTAACACAGTCTTTGAGATGAGAGAAACTGATTGGTTGGTTAAGGCAGATTCTTCACTTTATCTCTCTAAGGCTTGATACATCTCCCCTACCATCCAATAAATGTCTAGTCCTTGCAGAAAGAATAGTCTGCAGAGGTCAGAGGCTGGCATTAGAGCCACCTCAGTCATGGTCTTGTTGGAACTACACACCCCACACCCTGGGAGGATACACCAGTGAGTACTACTACTACTACTACTACTACTACTACTACTACTACTACTACTACTACTACTACTACTACTAATAATAACCTAAATAGAAGTAAGTAATATTTCTGTGATTTTGACTCGTGTTCCCTATGTGTTCTACTGAGGAGACAGATATGTAAATGCTAAGAGAAATCTTACGTAAGCTCCTGCAGGATACAGGCCGGGTGTCTCAGTCCCTCACACAGAAGCTTTATTCCAGAGTCCCCCAGATCATTCAGTGTCAGGTCCAGTCTGGTCAGAGAGCGGAGTGTAGTAATGACAGAGCAGAGATCATCACAGCAGGAGGAGGTTAGAAAACATCTAAATAACCTGATGAGAGATGAGGGATCTGGATTAGATAATTTCTTTTCTGCAGTGGGGTACACTGGGATTCCACAAGGAATACATTGGGGTGTAGAGTTGGATCTTGATCCGAGTCACCAACAGGCTAAACCTTTAACTGTTCCCAGGATGCATTGCACCGCCTCATCTATAACCCCGCCTCCAGGCACTGGACCTCTGTTTGTAAGTTGGTGCCTGCAGGTCGACTTACAGGTGGGGTTGCCCTAGGCAACCATGAAAAGAGCTTTTCTGAAGACTTCAAGGACCGCAGCACTGTTTAATGTCATTCTGACATTCTGTGCTGCGGCTCCATCACCTCCCCAAGCAGCGCGGCATACTCCCACGGCCTGGTTCCCGGGTACTTGCAGCGGAGGCGCTTCGGTCTTCAGGCACACCACCACTGACGCTCTCCTGGATCGCATGGCTGCACATCAGGGAGGAGGTAAGAGGGTCCCCCAAGTGGGACCCACCGGTAAATCGCAGGCCGTTGCGGTCCCAGGAGACGGACCGCGCCGCTGGTGTAGACACTACTGCACAGGGACACCACTATATCCACCAGAGCAGGGAGCACAGGTTGGATTTGCAAAAATCCCTCTCACATTGGCCCTCATTCCGAGTTGATCGTTCGCAAGGCGATTTTAGCAGAGTTGCTCACGCTAAGCCGCCGCCTACTGGGAGTGTATCTTAGCATCTTAAAATTGCGAACGATGTATTCGCAATATTGCGATTACAAACTACTTAGCAGTTTCAGAGTAGCTCCACACTTACTCGGCATCTGCGATCAGTTCAGTGCTTGTCGTTCCTGGTTTGACGTCACAAACACACCCAGCGTTCGCCCAGACACTCCTCCGTTTCCCCGGCCACTCCTGCGTTTTTTCCGGAAACGGTAGCGTTTTTCCCCGCACGCCCATAAAACGGCCTGTTTCCGCCCAGTAACACCCATTTCCTGTCAATCACACTACGATCGCCGGAGCGATGAAAAAGCAGTGAGTAAAAATACTATCTCCATTGTAAAATTACTTGGCGCAGTCGCAGTGCGAATATTGCGCATGCGTACTAAGCGGAATTTCACTGCGATGCGATGAAAAATACAGAGCGAACGACTCGGAATGAGGGCCATAGGCTCCACAGTAACCGGTGGCGAGGACCAGCAGGGGGGATAAGGCGTTGACCTGTAGCCCCTCCCCCCAGCTCTGAGCACCATCTACTTCTGGTGTTCCCACCTGGAGATGTCTCACACCCTCTCTCCCTCACTCCCTGACTGAGACTCTGGGCGCCATCTTTACATAAGTAGCTGAGACTGGTCTCAAGGACTGCAGGGCACTGTCACTGTAAAGCTGCCTGCTTCATCAGCGCTGTGCATTTACAGGCACTTAAGTATTCTACATGTCATATTAGACAGTGTAAGTTAAGAACAAGTGTACTGCTATCTGAATAATTAGTACAAGTATTCGGTGACATACATCCAGTAGTTACTGTGCATTGTTATATCTACATACATACATTTCTATATGTAGTTTTACTAGTCCAGTGCTGTTTTATTGTTTACCTGTAATAACTTCTGCATTGTACCTGTGACTGAGTGTGCCCCTGTAGCTGCTGTGTGGATTCCATTCTTGTGTATCACACTACTTGCTATCACTATATTCTGCACCCAGGGGGGCCAAGTGAGCCAGGGTCTCATATATATATATATATATATATATATATATATATATACACACACATACACACACACACATATACACATAAATAAATATATACACACATTATATATATATATATATATATACATACATATATACACACATCATATATATATATATATATATATACACACATATTTTTAAACCCTAGGTTGCAGATACACTACTGTGTTTATGAAATTGACACTGGGTGAATTATTCTTTCACTATTCATCACATTTGAAAAACGCTATCTATACTAGCACACCTGTTATTGTTGTCTTATAATATCATATTGTGGTTTTTTTAAATCTCCTCACGGTCCACCCACGGATTAACCGGGGAAGTAAGAAGATCGTGACCAGGAGAAGTTCCATCCATTCTACAGGCTTGAACACACATGAGATGCGGTACGCTTAATATTATTCGAGCTTCACTTGGAAATCACACAACACAGAAGGCGCCGGGTTCTACCACTCTTTCACATTTAATTCAACCGGACTTTGGAAATAGAGTCCACACAAGAGAACTTACCTAGCAGCCCCCCAAAATAGGGGATGTGTTTTTGAACTTTGAACGGGATTTATCATTATACTTACCTACAATAGTCTTGTTTTATTGGTAGCAGCGCTATTTGCACTACTGTCCATATATATATATATATACACACACACATACATACATACATACATACATACATATAGTGCTACACAGTATATACTGTTAGGTATTTTTACTGTGTGTTTCAGTCACCTTATAGTACTTTAATCCTCTGTTTGTGCCCTGTATTTACAAGTGATGTGCGGCAGGCACTTTTCATGTTTTGTGTTTTGGTTTTAGTACTAAATTCCAGCACGTGTTTTGGTTTTGGCTTGGTTTTGCCAAAACCACCCTTTCATGTTTTGGTTTTGGATCTGGATTATTTTTGGGAAAAAAAACATAAAAACAGCTAAAATCACATAATTTGGGGGTAATTTTGATCCTACGGTATTATTAACCTCAATAACATTCATTTTCCCTCATTTCCAGTCTATTCTGAACACCTCACAATATTGTTTTTAGGCCAAAAGGTTGCACCGAGGTGGCTGTATGACTAAGCTAAGTGACTCAAGTGTGCAGCACAAACACCTGGCCCATCTAGGAGTGGCACTGTAGTGTCAGACAGGATGGCAGATTTAAAAAAATAGGCCCCAAATAGCACATCATGCAAAGAAGTAAAAGAGGTGCAATGAGGTTGCTGTATGACTAAGCTAAGCGACACAAACTATTGGCCCATCTAGGAGTGGCACTGCTGTGTCAGACAGGAGGACAGAGATAAAAAAAAGCCCCAAACAGCACATCATGCAAAGATGCAAAAGAGGTGCAATCAGGTAGCTAAGAATCTCTACTAAATTATACACCTGGCGCCGTCATTAATCAAAGTTAGAGTAGCCAATCTCAAGGATTTGATACCAAATACCTCCAAAATACCAAACTAAACAAAGAATGAGACAGCGCTTCTCACTTTGATACAAACTTTATAAATAAAAATATATATACACATATACAATAATAACAATAAAATAGATACTGGCCAGTATAAAAACATTACCATCACATTATTTATAGTGTTAAGATGTTATATTAACACCTAAGGCTCCACACAAGGGCTCATCTCTCTCTAAACTAGGAGAATGATGTTAAATCTCAGTTCCTATGCGGTATGTCCCTTTAAATAACCTTTGATCCTGTTTTGCTATAATAATTATGTGTTAATATAAATTTTATGGAATCCAGTATGAAGGCACGTAGAGAGTCTGAGACGTCATCTTGCACCAAATATCTTTATATGTGCTTACAAGGCTAACATTTCCTTTGGAATTAACTGCACACTAAAGCTAAACGTGTTGATTTAACCCATACTAATCCATTATTAATGATCCAAAATGTGCTGGACTTTATGCTAATTTGCTTGGCTTTTGTGCTTTTAAATTCATACCTATTGGCTTTAAGAGAAAGTGCTTTTAACCAGGAAAGATTTGCATGCTGAACAAACCTGCTTATAGCAAAACAGGATCAAAGGTTATTTAAAGGGACATACCCCATAGGGACTGAGATTTAACATCATCCTCCTAGTTTAGAGAGAGATGAGCCCTTGTGTGGAGCATTAGGTGTAAATATAACATCTTAACACTATAAATACTGTGATGGTAATGTTTTGTTAATTTTGATAATGGTCGGTATCTATTTTATTGTTATTATTATATATGTGTGTATATGTATTTTTATATATAAAGTTTGTATCAATGAGGTAGCTGTATGACTAAGCTAAGCGACACAAGTGTGCAGCACAAACAACATGGGATGTGCTGGAATTTTCCCAGATGTAATTAGAGATGAGCGGGTTCGGTTTCTCTGAATCCGAACCCGCCAGAACTTCATGTTTTTTTTCACGGGTCCGAGCGACTCGGATCTTCCCGCCTTGCTCGGTTAACCCGAGCGCGCCCGAACGTCATCATGACGCTGTCGGATTCTCGCGAGGCTCGGATTCTATCGCGAGACTCGGATTCTATATAAGGAGCCCGCGTCGCCGCCATTTTCACACGTGCATTGAGATTGATAGGGAGAGGACGTGGCTGGCGTCCTCTCCGTTTAGAATTAGAATAGATTAGAGAGACACTTGATTTACTAATTTTGGGGAGCATTAGGAGTACTCAGTAGTGTACAGTGCAGAGTTTTGCTGATAGTGACCAGTGACCACCACTTTTATTTATAATCCGTTCTCTGCCTGAAAAAAGCGATACACAGCACACAGTGACTCAGTCACATACCATATCTGTGTGCACTGCTCAGGCTCAGGCCAGTGTGCTGCATCATCTATTATCTATATATAATATTATATATATCTGTCTGACTGCTCAGCTCACACAGCTTATAATTGTGGGGGAGACTGGGGAGCACTACTGCAGTGCCAGTTATAGGTTATAGCAGGAGCCAGGAGTACATAATATATTATATAGTGAGTGACCACCAGACACACAGTGCAGTTTATTTAATATATCCGTTCTCTGCCTGAAAAAAGTGATACACACAGTGACTCAGTCAGTCACATACCATATCTGTGTGCACTGCTCAGGCTCAGGCCAGTGTGCTGCATCATCTATATATATATTATATATCTGTCTGACTGCTCAGCTCACACAGCTTATAATTGTGGGGGAGACTGGGGAGCACTACTGCAGTGCCAGTTATAGGTTATAGCAGGAGCCAGGAGTACATAATATTATATTAAAATTAAACAGTGCACACTTTTGCTGCAGGAGTGCCACTGCCAGTGTGACTAGTGACCAGTGACCTGACCACCAGTATATAATATTAGTAGTATACTATCTCTTTATCAACCAGTCTATATTAGCAGCAGACACAGTACAGTGCGGTAGTTCACGGCTGTGGCTACCTCTGTGTCGGCACTCGGCAGCCCGTCCATAATTGTATGTACCACCTAACCGTGGTTTTTTTTTTCTTTCTTTATACATACATACTAGTTACGAGTATACTATCTCTTTATCAACCAGTCTATATATTAGCAGCAGACACAGTACAGTGCGGTAGTTCACGGATGTGGCTACCTCTGTGTCGGCACTCGGCAGCCCGTCCATAATTGTATATACCACCTAACCGTGTTTTTTTTTTCTTTCTTTATACATACATACTAGTTACGAGTATACTATCTCTTTATCAACCAGTCTATATATTAGCAGCAGACACAGTACAGTGCGGTAGTTCACGGCTGTGGCTACCTCTGTGTCGGCACTTGGCAGCCCGTCCATAATTGTATATACCACCTAACCGTGGTTTTTTTTTCTTTCTTTATACATACATACTAGTTACGAGTATACTATCTCTTTATCAACCAGTCTATATATTAGCAGCAGACACAGTACAGTGCGGTAGTTCACGGCTGTGGCTACCTCTGTGTCGGCACTCGGCAGCCCGTCCATAATTGTATATACCACCTAACCGTGGTTTTTTTTTCTTTCTTTATACATACATACTAGTTACGAGTATACTATCTCTTTATCAACCAGTCTATATATTAGCAGCAGACACAGTACAGTGCGGTAGTTCACGGCTGTGGCTACCTCTGTGTCGGCACTCGGCAGCCCGTCCATAATTGTATATACCACCTAACCGTGGTTTTTTTTTCTTTCTTTATACATACATACTAGTTACGAGTATACTATCTCTTTATCAACCAGTCTATATATTAGCAGCAGACACAGTACAGTGCGGTAGTTCACGGCTGTGGCTACCTCTGTGTCGGCACTCGGCAGCCCGTCCATAATTGTATATACCACCTAACCGTGGTTTTTTTTTCTTTCTTTATACATACATACTAGTTACGAGTATACTATCTCTTTATCAACCAGTCTATATATTAGCAGCAGACACAGTACAGTGCGGTAGTTCACGGCTGTGGCTACCTCTGTGTCGGCACTCGGCAGCCCGTCCATAATTGTATATACCACCTAACCGTGGTTTTTTTTTCTTTCTTTATACATACATACTAGTTACGAGTATACTATCTCTTTATCAACCAGTCTATATATTAGCAGCAGACACAGTACAGTGCGGTAGTTCACGGCTGTGGCTACCTCTGTGTCGGCACTCGGCAGCCCGTCCATAATTGTATATACCACCTAACCGTGGTTTTTTTTTCTTTCTTTATACATACATACTAGTTACGAGTATACTATCTCTTTATCAACCAGTCTATATATTAGCAGCAGACACAGTACAGTGCGGTAGTTCACGGCTGTGGCTACCTCTGTGTCGGCACTCGGCAGCCCGTCCATAATTGTATATACCACCTAACCGTGGTTTTTTTTTCTTTCTTTATACATACATACTAGTTACGAGTATACTATCTCTTTATCAACCAGTCTATATATTAGCAGCAGACACAGTACAGTGCGGTAGTTCACGGCTGTGGCTACCTCTGTGTCGGCACTCGGCAGCCCGTCCATAATTGTATATACCACCTAACCGTGGTTTTTTTTTCTTTCTTTATACATACATACTAGTTACGAGTATACTATCTCTTTATCAACCAGTCTATATATTAGCAGCAGACACAGTACAGTGCGGTAGTTCACGGCTGTGGCTACCTCTGTGTCGGCACTCGGCAGCCCGTCCATAATTGTATACTAGTATCCAATCCATCCATCTCCATTGTTTACCTGAGGTGCCTTTTAGTTGTGCCTATTAAAATATGGAGAACAAAAATGTTGAGGTTCCAAAATTAGGGAAAGATCAAGATCCACTTCCACCTCGTGCTGAAGCTGCTGCCACTAGTCATGGCCGAGACGATGAAATGCCAGCAACGTCGTCTGCCAAGGCCGATGCCCAATGGCATAGTACAGAGCATGTCAAAACCAAAACACCAAATATCAGTAAAAAAAGGACTCCAAAACCTAAAATAAAATTGTCGGAGGAGAAGCGTAAACTTGCCAATATGCCATTTACCACACGGAGTGGCAAGGAACGGCTGAGGCCCTGGCCTATGTTCATGGCTAGTGGTTCAGCTTCACATGAGGATGGAAGCACTCAGCCTCTCGCTAGAAAACTGAAAAGACTCAAGCTGGCAAAAGCACCGCAAAGAACTGTGCGTTCTTTGAAATCCCAAATCCACAAGGAGAGTCCAATTGTGTCGGTTGCGATGCCTGACCTTCCCAACACTGGACGTGAAGAGCATGCGCCTTCCACCATTTGCACGCCCCCTGCAAGTGCTGGAAGGAGCACCCGCAGTCCAGTTCCTGATAGTCAGATTGAAGATGTCAGTGTTGAAGTACACCAGGATGAGGAGGATATGGGTGTTGCTGGCGCTGGGGAGGAAATTGACCAGGAGGATTCTGATGGTGAGGTGGTTTGTTTAAGTCAGGCACCCGGGGAGACACCTGTTGTCCGTGGGAGGAATATGGCCGTTGACATGCCAGGTGAAAATACCAAAAAAATCAGCTCTTCGGTGTGGAGGTATTTCACCAGAAATGCGGACAACAGGTGTCAAGCCGTGTGTTCCCTTTGTCAAGCTGTAATAAGTAGGGGTAAGGACGTTAACCACCTCGGAACATCCTCCCTTATACGTCACCTGCAGCGCATTCATAATAAGTCAGTGACAAGTTCAAAAACTTTGGGTGACAGCGGAAGCAGTCCACTGACCAGTAAATCCCTTCCTCTTGTAACCAAGCTCACGCAAACCACCCCACCAACTCCCTTAGTGTCAATTTCCTCCTTCCCCAGGAATGCCAATAGTCCTGCAGGCCATGTCACTGGCAATTCTGACGAGTCCTCTCCTGCCTGGGATTCCTCCGATGCATCCTTGCGTGTAACGCCTACTGCTGCTGGCGCTGCTGTTGTTGCCGCTGGGAGTCGATGGTCATCCCAGAGGGGAAGTCGTAAGCCCACTTGTACTACTTCCAGTAAGCAATTGACTGTTCAACAGTCCTTTGCGAGGAAGATGAAATATCACAGCAGTCATCCTACTGCAAAGCGGATAACTGAGTCCTTGACAACTATGTTGGTGTTAGACGTGCGTCCGGTATCCGCCGTTAGTTCACAGGGAACTAGACAATTTATTGAGGCAGTGTGCCCCCGTTACCAAATACCATCTAGGTTCCACTTCTCTAGGCAGGCGATACCGAGAATGTACACGGACGTCAGAAAAAGACTCACCAGTGTCCTAAAAAATGCAGTTGTACCCAATGTCCACTTAACCACGGACATGTGGACAAGTGGAGCAGGGCAGGGTCAGGACTATATGACTGTGACAGCCCACTGGGTAGATGTATGGACTCCCGCCGCAAGAACAGCAGCGGCGGCACCAGTAGCAGCATCTCGCAAACGCCAACTCTTTCCTAGGCAGGCTACGCTTTGTATCACCGCTTTCCAGAATACGCACACAGCTGAAAACCTCTTACGGCAACTGAGGAAGATCATCGCAGAATGGCTTACCCCAATTGGACTCTCCTGTGGATGTGGCATCGGACAACGCCAGCAATATTGTGTGTGCATTAAATATGGGCAAATTCCAGCACGTCCCATGTTTTGCACATACCTTGAATTTGGTGGTGCAGAATTTTTTAAAAAACGACAGGGGCGTGCAAGAGATGCTGTCGGTGGCCAGAAAAATTGCGGGACACTTTCGGCGTACAGGCACCACGTACAGAAGACTGGAGCACCACCAAAAACTACTGAACCTGCCCTGCCATCATCTGAAGCAAGAAGTGGTAACGAGGTGGAATTCAACCCTCTATATGCTTCAGAGGTTGGAGGAGCAGCAAAAGGCCATTCAAGCCTATACAATTGAGCACGATATAGGAGATGGAATGCACCTGTCTCAAGTGCAGTGGAGAATGATTTCAACGTTGTGCAAGGTTCTGATGCCCTTTGAACTTGCCACACGTGAAGTCAGTTCAGACACTGCCAGCCTGAGTCAGGTCATTCCCCTCATCAGGCTTTTGCAGAAGAAGCTGGAGGCATTGAAGAAGGAGCTAAAAGGGAGCGATTCCGCTAGGCATGTGGGACTTGTGGATGCAGCCCTTAATTCGCTTAACAAGGATTCACGGGTGGTCAATCTGTTGAAATCAGAGCACTACATTTTGGCCACCGTGCTCGATCCTAGATTTAAAGCCTACCTTGGATCTCTCTTTCCGGCAGACACAGGTCTGCTGGGGTTGAAAGACCTGCTGGTGACAAAATTGTCAAGTCAAGCGGAACGCGACCTGTCAACATCTCCTCCTTCACATTCTCCCGCAACTGGGGGTGCGAGGAAAAGGCTCAGAATTCCGAGCCCACCCGCTGGCGGTGATGCAGGGCAGTCTGGAGCGACTGCTGATGCTGACATCTGGTCCGGACTGAAGGACCTGACAACGATTACGGACATGTCGTCTACTGTCACTGCATATGATTCTCTCAACATTGATAGAATGGTGGAGGATTATATGAGTGACCGCATCCAAGTAGGCACGTCACACAGTCCGTACTTATACTGGCAGGAAAAAGAGGCAATTTGGAGGCCCTTGCACAAACTGGCTTTATTCTACCTAAGTTGCCCTCCCACAAGTGTGTACTCCGAAAGAGTGTTTAGTGCCGCCGCTCACCTTGTCAGCAATCGGCGTACGAGGTTACATCCAGAAAATGTGGAGAAGATGATGTTCATTAAAATGAATTATAATCAATTCCTCCGCGGAGACATTGACCAGCAGCAATTGCCTCCACAAAGTACACAGGGAGCTGAGATGGTGGATTCCAGTGGGGACGAATTGATAATCTGTGAGGAGGGGGATGTACACGGTGATATATCGGAGGGTGAAGATGAGGTGGACATCTTGCCTCTGTAGAGCCAGTTTGTGCAAGGAGAGATTAATTGCTTCTTTTTTGGGGGGGGTCCAAACCAACCCGTCATATCAGTCACAGTCGTGTGGCAGACCCTGTCACTGAAATGATGGGTTGGTTAAAGTGTGCATGTCATGTTTTGTTTATACAACATAAGGGTGGGTGGGAGGGCCCAAGGACAATTCCATCTTGCACCTCTTTTTTCTTTTCTTTTTCTTTGCATCATGTGCTGATTGGGGAGGGTTTTTTTGGAAGGGACATCCTGCGTGACACTGCAGTGCCACTCCTAGATGGGCCCGGTGTTTGTGTCGGCCACTAGGGTCGCTAATCTTACTCACACAGTCAGCTACCTCATTGCGCCTCTTTTTTTCTTTGCGTCATGTGCTGTTTGGGGAGGGTTTTTTGGAAGGGACATCCTGCGTGACACTGCAGTGCCACTCCTAGATGGGCCCGGTGTTTGTGTCGGCCACTAGGGTCGCTAATCTTACTCACACAGCTACCTCATTGCGCCTCTTTTTTTCTTTGCGTCATGTGCTGTTTGGGGAGGGTTTTTTGGAAGGGACATCCTGCGTGACACTGCAGTGCCACTCCTAGATGGGCCCGGTGTTTGTGTCGGCCACTAGGGTCGCTAATCTTACTCACACAGCTACCTCATTGCGCCTCTTTTTTTCTTTGCGTCATGTGCTGTTTGGGGAGGGTTTTTTGGAAGGGACATCCTGCGTGACACTGCAGTGCCACTCCTAGATGGGCCCGGTGTTTGTGTCGGCCACTAGGGTCGCTAATCTTACTCACACAGCTACCTCATTGCGCCTCTTTTTTTCTTTGCGTCATGTGCTGTTTGGGGAGGGTTTTTTGGAAGGGCCATCCTGCGTGACACTGCAGTGCCACTCCTAGATGGGCCCGGTGTTTGTGTCGGCCACTAGGGTCGCTAATCTTACTCACACAGCTACCTCATTGCGCCTCTTTTTTTCTTTGCGTCATGTGCTGTTTGGGGAGGGTTTTTTGGAAGGGCCATCCTGCGTGACACTGCAGTGCCACTCCTAGATGGGCCCGGTGTTTGTGTCGGCCACTAGGGTCGCTAATCTTACTCACACAGCTACCTCATTGCGCCTCTTTTTTTCTTTGCGTCATGTGCTGTTTGGGGAGGGTTTTTTGGAAGGGACATCCTGCGTGACACTGCAGTGCCACTCCTAGATGGGCCCGGTGTTTGTGTCGGCCACTAGGGTCGCTTATCTTACTCACACAGCGACCTCGGTGCAAATTTTAGGACTAAAAATAATATTGTGAGGTGTGAGGTATTCAGAATAGACTGAAAATGAGTGTAAATTATGGTTTTTGAGGTTAATAATACTTTGGGATCAAAATGACCCCCAAATTCTATGATTTAAGCTGTTTTTTAGTGTTTTTTGAAAAAAACACCCGAATCCAAAACACACCCGAATCCGACAAAAAAAATTCGGTGAGGTTTTGCCAAAACGCGGTCGAACCCAAAACACGGCCGCGGAACCGAACCCAAAACCAAAACACAAAACCCGAAAAATTTCAGGCGCTCATCTCTAGATGTAATACATGCACAAAATTGGTGGCACAGGATAGCATACCCCTAAACCAAAGACACACGGCAAAGCCTGTAAAATTAATTTGGAGAAAAAAAAACTTATTTGAAGCTATTATAATAATATGCAGCACAGGTGACCACACCCCTACACCATGCAGGGTAAACCCTGTAAAAATTATTTGGATAATAATATATGTAATATATATAACCCTTTTATTTGGATTAAATAATATACAGTACAAGACACCACCACTGGACTGATGCAGCACAAAACAGCACCACTGGACTGGACTTATATGGCAGTACTCCTGGACTTATACGGCAGTACCCCATGACTTGTACGGCAGTGTCAGACAGGATGGCACTTTAAAAAACTAGTTCCCAAACAGCACATGATGCAAAGAAGAAAAAGAGGTGCAAGATGGAATTGTCCGTGGGCCTTCCCACCCACCCTTATGTTGTATAAACAGGACATGCACACTTTAACATACAAATCATTTCAGCAAAAGGTTGTGCCACACGACTGTGGGTGAAATTACTGGTTTGTTTGGGCCCCCACCAAAAAAGAAGTAACCAATCTCTCCTTGCACAAACTGGCTATACAGAGGCAAGATGTCAACCTCATCCTCATCCTCTGATTCCTCACCCCTTTCACTGTGTACATCCTCCTCATCACAGAGTATTAATTTGTCCCCACTGGAATCCACCATCACAAGTCCCTGTGTTCTTTCTGTAGACAATTGCTGGTAAAGATCTTCCCGGAGGAATTTATAATTAATTTTGATGAACATAATTTTCTATACATTTTGTGGAAGTAACCTCGTACACCGATCGCTGACAACGTTACCAGCTGCACTAAACACTCTTTCGGAGTACACACTGGAGGGGGGGCAATTTAGGTAAAATAAAGTCAGTTTGTGCAAGGGCATTCAAATTGCCTCTTTTTCCTGCCAGTATACGTACAGACTGTCTGACATGCCTACTTGTATGATGTCACTCATAAAATCCTCCACCATTCTTTCAATGGTGACAGAATCATATGCAGTGACAGTAGACATGTCAGTAATCGTTGGCAGCTCCTTCAGTCCTGACCAGATGTTAGCATTCGCTCCTGACTGCCCTGCTTCACCGCCAGCAGGTGGGCTTGGAAATCCTATCCATTTCCTCGCAGCCCCAGTTGTGGGAGAAAGTGAAGGAGGAGCTGTTGATGGGTCATGTTCCGCTTGAGTTTACAATTTTCTCACCAGCAGGTTTTTGAACCTCTGCAGACTTGTGTCTGCCATAAAGAGAGATACAACATAGGCTTTAAACCTATGATCAAGCACAGTGGCCAAAATGTAGTGATCTGATTTCAACAGATTGACCACCCATGAATCCTGGCAAAGCGAATGAAGGGCTCCATCCACAAGTCCCACATACTTTGCGGAATCGCTCCATCTTAGCTCCTACTTCAATTTATCCAGCTGCTTCTGCAAAAGCCTGATGAGGGGAATGACCTGACTCAAGCTGGCAGTGTCTGAACTGACTTCACGTGTGGCAAGTTCGAAGGGTTGGAAAAATTTGCACAAGACGTAACTCATTCTCCACTGCGCTTGAGTCAGGTGCATTCCCCCTCCTTTGCCTATATCGTAGATGGATGTATAGGCTTGAATGGCCTTTTGCTGCTCCTCCATCTTCTGAAGCATAGAGAGTGTTAAATTCCACCTCGTTACCACCTCTTGCTTCATGTGACGGCAGGGCAGGTTCATGCGTGTTTGAGTCTTCAACTGAATGCCGAAAGTGGCCCGCAATATTTGGGCCACTGACAGCATCTCCTGCATGCCCCTATCATTTTTAAAATAATTCTGCACCACCAAATTAATTGTATGTGCAAAACATGGGATGTGCTGAAATTTGCCCAGATGTAATGCACGCACAATATTGGTGGCGTTGTCCGATATCACAAATTCCCAGGAGTCAAATTGGGGTAAGCCATTCTGCGATAATGTCCCTCAGTTTCCGTAGAGGTTGTCAGCTGTGTGCCTCTTATGGAAAGCGGTGATACATAGCATAGCCTGCCTAGGAAGGAGTTGGCGTTTGCAAGACGCTGCTACTGGTCCCGCTGCTGTTGTTGTTGCGGGAGTCCATACATCTACCCAGTGGGCTGTCATAGTCATATAGTCCTTAGTCTGCCCTGTTCTACTTGTCCACATGTCTGTGGTTAAGTGGACAGTGGGTACAACTGCATTTTGTAGGACACTGAGGACACTTTTTCTGACGTCTCTGTACATTCTTGGTATCGCCTGCCTAGAGAAGTGGAACCTAGATGGGATTTGATACCGGGGACAAAGTACCTCAAACAATTCTCTAAGTCCCACTGGACTAATGGCAGATACCGGACGCATGTCTAACACCAACATAGCTGTCAAGGCCACAGTTATCCGCTTTGCAAAAGGATGACTGCTGTAATTTTTAATCTTCCTCACAAAGGACTGTTGGCCAGTCAGTTGCTTAGTACAAGTGGTCTTCCAACTTTCCCTTTGGGATGACGATCGACTCCCAGCAGCAACAACAGCAGTGGCAGCAACAGCAGGCGTACCACTCAAGGATCCTCCAAAGGAATTCCGGTTAGGAGAGGACTCCTCAGTCTTGACAGTGACATGGCCTGCAGGACTACTGATGTTACTGACTAAGGAGGAAGTTGACGTTGAGGAAGTTGGTGGTGTGGCTTGCAGGAGCTTGGGTTCAACAGGAAGAAGGGATTTAGGTGTCAGTGGAATGCTTACACTCTTACCCAAAGTTTCACAACTTGACACTGACTTCTGATGAATGCGCTGCAGTGATGTATAAGGGAGGATGTTCCTAGATGGTTAACATCCTTACCCCTACTTATTACAGATTGACAGAGGCAACACATGGCTTTACACCTGTTGTCCGTATTTGTGGAGAAATAATTCCACAACGAAGAGGTGGCAATTTTTCGTAATTTGCCCAGGCATCAAAATGGGCTTCCTTATCCCACGGACAACAGGTGTCTCCCCCCGGGCCTCATTTAAACAAACCAAATCACCATCAGAATACTCATCGACAACTTGCTCCTCAGCGCCAGCAACACCCATATCCTCATCCTGGTGTACTTCAACAGTGACATCTTAAATTTGAATATCGTAAACTGGACTGTGGGTGCTCCTTCCAGCACTTGCAGGGGGCATGCAAATGGTCGATTGAGCCTCCTCTTCCCGTCCAGTGTTGGGAAGGTCAGGCATCGCAACCGCCGACACACTTGGACTCTCCTTGGGGATTTGTGATACCATCTTAGAATGCACAGTTCTTTTCTGTACTTTTTCCAGCTTAACTCTTTTCATTTTTCTAGCGGTAGGATGAGGGCTTCCATCCTCATGTGAAGCTGAACCACTAGTCTGAACATAGGCCAGGGCCTTAGCCGTTCCTTGTCACTCCATGCCGTAAATTACATATTGGCAAGTTTATGTTTCTCCTCAGACCTTTTTACTGAAGTTTGGCTTTTTGGATTTTACATGCCCTCTACTATGACATTGGGCATCGGGCTTAGCAGACGACGTTGATGGCATTTCATCGTCTATGTCATGACTAGTGGCAGCAGCTTCAGCACTAGGAGGAAGTGGTTCTTGATCTTTCCCTATTTTATGTCACAAGGGAAAAGGGAGAGGGGGAAATCAGTTGCACAGGAAGAAAATGGAGAGATATACCCCTAGTATGAATGTAACAATAATTGGTCGTATTTTGTTATGGGGTGCTACCACAGATCATGTCATGATGTAGGATAAAGGAAAAAGAAAAAAGAAGAAAAAAGGATCTGTCTTCGGTGCACTAAGATATAAAATTTTACTTTTAATTATTTTGTATAAAATAGATGACACGTTATAATCTAATGTGTCCTACTAATAAACTGGTTTGCAAAATATTAAACTCACACATAACAAATGTGTGTAAATATGACAACACTGTGAACTATAGACATAAAAGAAAAAAATACAATAAACATAAATGAATTAAAAACTGAGCGTCTGTTTAGTGTCTGTCCTTTATAAGTCACTGTCTTAATATAAGTAACAGTTGCTCTATGTTAAGTTACAATTTCTATTAATATCGATACAATTGAGTTAGAGCTTTCACTTTAGTGCTTCTATAAAAGTTTTTTACATTATGCCCAGACTACTTGGGTTATAGATACAATTTATATGTCTAAATGTTTAGTAATATAATACAATAGTCCTGTGTGTTTCACAGTGTACTATGGACAGCTTAAACAGCCACCCTCAGTGGGTAGGTTTTATATCTATTTAGTTCCAAATATGATGTTCCATGTTACATATACAATATGATTTCTTTATGATTATACCTATCACTGTGATATAATGTGTGCTGCCTCCTTGAGCACAGTATCTAATACTTGACCTCTCACTTATAGTGTCAGGTTCTGATGCTACCAAATACAATATGAATACGCCTCTCACTTATATTGTCAGGAGTGTTAAGCTTCTAATGTATCGGATATATTGATATATTACCATCCACATGTGATATATCATTCAATTTTAGGTGTCCCCAATGTTCAATATTAAATATATAATAATTCCACTGCTATATACATGATGCCTGCTTGAGCACAAAAACTAATATTTAACCTCTCACTTATAGTGTCAGGTTTCTAAAATTAGCAGGTATGATATCAATTCACCTCTCACTTATAGTGTCAGGGGGTGGTCTTCAGTATACCGACTGACGGGATCCCGGCGCACAGTATACCGGCGCCGGGATCCCGAGAGCCGGCATACTGACACTTATTCTCCCTCGTGGGGTCCACGACCCCTGGAGGGAGAATAAAATAGTATGGCGCGTGTAGCGCGCCAGCATCCCCGCAAGGGGCACATTTGCGCTCGCCACACTGTCTGTAAGCCGGCGGTCTGGTTCCCGGCGCCGGTATGCTGGTCGCCGGGAGCCCGACCGCCGGCATATCGTAGTGAACCCGTGTCAGGTGTATTGGACTTATTTCATAGGATCCTATAATTATTTCCCATATCTTACCAATATTCAGTATTGGGTATGTGTTGATTCAACCTCTCACTTATTGTGTCAGGTTACTAGTATCCTGTCAAGCTGGCTTGAACTTTTTGTGGTAGAATTTTGCAAAGATCTTTATCGGTCAGCAGAACATGCCAAGGTTTCCGTAGGCTGCCTAAGATCAATCTCCATTCCATATTGAAAGTACCAATGAACCTAGGACCGTCCTCGTCTTGTTGTTGCTTCTTTGCCTGGTTGGGAATCAGTAGTGAATGTCTTGTTCTTTGATATGTCTGTTTCTTGGCCTCCCTTATGATTTTTCTGCTATATCCCCTCGTTTTGAATCTATCAGTGAGTTCGTTACACCATTCCCTAAAAGTTCGCGGGTTCGAGCAGTTCCTTTTCATATACAATAATACTTTAGCAACTCACACTGTTTATGTACCGATAAAACAGCGCATACAATAAGACTCATACTAAGCTCTCTCTGATAGAGATAAGACTTATTGAGCCAATGTATAGAAGTTCCATTGTTCATATAATGTATAGATGCTCATGAGCACATAACCTTATTTATTGGAAGTATAACCGCAGGAACACTCATTAAAATAACATATGTGTCGGAGTCAGACACCTGACAACAACAATAAGAGGTGAATTAACAGTATATCTGACTCTGTATAAATGAGTTATTATAGGACCATTTCCCATGTATACCAGCAACCTGACACTATAAGTGAGAGGTTAAATTATTATATACTGAAGACTGGATACTAGTAACCTGACACTATAAGTGAGAGGTTGAATCAACACGTACCCAATACTAAATATTGGTAAGATATGTGAAATAATTATAGGATCCTATGATATAAGTCCAATACACCTGACACTATAAGTGAGAGGTGAATTGATATCAAACCTGCTAATTTAATTTTAGAAACCTGACACTATAAGTGAGAGGTTAAATATTGTTTTTTGTGATCAAGCAGGCATCATGTATATAGCAGTGGAATTATTATATATTTAATATTGAACATTGGGGACACCTAAAATTGAATGATATATCACATGTGGATGGTAATATATCAATATATCTGATACATTCGAAGATTAACACTCCTGACACTATAAGTAAGAGGAGTATTCATATTGTAGCTGATAGCATCAGAACCTGCCACTATAAGTGAGAGGTCAAGTATTGGATACTGTGCTCAAGGAGGCAGCACACATTATATCACAGTGATAGGTATAATCATAAAGACATCATATTGTATATGTAACATGGAACATCATATTCCCTTCCCTCCCTTCCCTTCTCCTGTGCACTCTGGAATGCAAGATCAATCTGCAACAAGTTGCCAACTATCCACGACCTCTTCATCTCCCACTCTTTAACCTTCTCGCCATCACTGAAACCTGGCTCTCCTCCTCTGACACCACCTCCCTTGCTGCCCTCTCCAACGGAGGCCTCTCCTTCACCCACACGGTCAGACCTGATGGCCGCCAGGGTGGAGGCGTGGGCATCCTTCTCTCCCCAAACTGCACCTTTCGTTTCATCCCACCTGAGCCCTCCCTCACCTTCTCCACCTTTGAGGTCCACACTATCCGCCTCTTCTACCCCATTCACCTCCATGTGGCAGTGATATACCATCCCCCTGGCCGCTGTTCACCTTTCCTTGACAACTTTGTGCCTGGCTTCCCCACTTTCTCTCCTCCGACCTCCCCTCTATCATCCTCGGTGAATTTAACATCCCTATCGACCTCACTAATGCAGCTTCCTCTAACTTTCTTGCCCTTTCCACCTCCTTTGGACTTTCTCAAAGGTCCTCCACCCCTACTCACAATCTCGGCCACTCCCTCGACCTTGTCTTCACTCACCAATGTGATCTCTCTGATTTCACTAACTCTTCCTTCCCTCTCTTTGACCACCATCTGCTTTCTTTCTCCCTCTCATCTTCCCCTCTCCACTCCACGCTCAGACTCACCATCACCAGACGCAATCTCGGGTCTCTCAACCCCGCTATCCTGTCCTCCATCGAGACCTTCCTCTCTCCTCTTTCCACTATGACTTGTCCCAACCAGGCAGCCTACTTCTATAACTCTTCCCTTACTGCTGCTCTCGACTCTGTGGCCCCCCACTCCTCTGTCCCCCTCCGCTGCTCCAAACCCCAACCCTGGCACACCAAACTTACATGATACCTACAAAAATGTTCACGCTCCGCAGAACACTCCTGGAGAAGATCCCACTCTCTGGCATACTTCCTCTATTTCAAGTTTATCCTCTCCTCCTATAGCTCTGCTCTTTATCTCGCTAAGCAATCCTTTTTCCAAGCACTCATGTCTTCTCAGTCTTCCAATCCACCCTGACTCTTTGAAACTTTCAACACTCTCCTTTGCTTCCTCCTCCCTCCCTCACTGCCACTGACTTTGCCTCCTTCTTCATCTCCAAAATTGAGGATATTCAAAATTACATCTCCCCCCGTCACCCCTCTGCTGCCCTCCTGCTCCCACCATCGCTCCCCTACATCTATCCCACGCTGTCCTGCTTCCGTCCCACCTCAGACAAGGAAGTCCACTCCCTGATCTTATCCTCCCCCCTACAACCTGCCCCTTGGACCCCCTCCCCTCCCATCTTCTCTGCTCCCCCCCCTCCACTGCTTGCTCCCACCTTGCTCACCTCTTTAACCTATCGCTCTCTACTGGCATCTTTCCCTCACCATTCAAACATGCTCTGGTGTCCCCTATTCTCAAAAAAAACAACCTCGACCCTTCATCACTCACTAGCTACCGCCCCATCTCTCTTCTCCCTTTCGCCTCCAAACTACTTGAATGACTAGTCTATAGCCATCTCACAAGCTACCTCTCTGACCACTCCATCCTTGATCCACTACAATCTGGCTTTCGACCACTCCACTCCACCGAGACTGCCCTGGTGAAAGTCACTAATGACCTGCTTTCAGCCAAATCCAAGGGCCACTTCTCTCTGCTCATCCTTCTGGACCTCTCTGCTGCCTTTGACACCATGGATCACCCTCTCCTCCTCCGCACACTCCAAAACATTGGCCTCTCTAGCACCGTCCTTGACTGGTTTACCTCATACCTCACTAACCGCTCCATCTCCATGTCTGCCTCCGGAACCACCTCACACCCTTCCATCCTTCCTGTTGGTGTCCCTCAGGGTTCTGTCCTAGGCCCCCTTCAGTTCTCCCTGTACACCTCTTCCCTGGGTGCGCTCATTAACTCTTTTGGCCTTCAATACCACCTCTATGCTGATGACACACAACTCTACCTCTCCTCTCCTGATCTGTCCCCCTCTGTCCTCTCTCAGGTCTCCAGCTGCCTCTCTGCCATCTCCCCCTGGATGTCTGCATGCTCTGTGAAGCTCAACATGGACAAAATTGAACTTATTATCTTTCCCCCAGCCAGAGCAACACCCCCCACAAATATATCTATCACTGTTGACAATACTATCATCTCCCCCGTTCCCCAACTCCGCTGCCTGGGTGTCACTCTTGACTTCTCCCTCTCCTTTGCACCCTACATCCAAGCTCTGGCGCAATCTTGTCAGTTACAGCTACGCAACATTGCTCGCATCAGGCCATTTCTCTCCCAGAGTGCAACTAAACTTATCATCCATGCACTGGTCATCTCACGACTCGACTACTGCAATGTTCTCCTCACTGGCCTCACTTGCTCCCGCATTGCTCCCCTCCAATCTGTCCTCAACTCCGCAGCTAGGCTCATCTTCCTCTCCCGCCGCTCCACTTCTGCCACTCCCCTTCGACAAAATCTACATTGGCTCCCATTCCCCTACAGAATCCTCTTCAAACTCCTCACCCTCACATACAAGGCCATCTCTAATTCCTTCTCCCTACATCTCCAACCTCCTCTCCCTTCATACTCCCTCCCGCCCACTATGGTCGGCTGATGACCGACGCCTCTCCTCTGCCTTGGTCACTGCTTCCCATGCACGAGTTCAGGATTTTGCCCGTGCTGCACCCCTTCAGTGGAACGCGCTTCCCCGCTCCATTAGACTCTCCTCGACCTTGCAAAGCTTCAAACGGGCACTAAAAACCCACCTATTTATCAAAGCATACCCCTCCAATGTATTACCGAGTCCTTAGGCTGCTCCTCCACCTCCCAGCCCCATGCCTTGGACATCTCTCCTTTGCCTGCATACCGCCATCAGGCTTCCTCCTGCTTGCTTGCACCTCATGCCATCTGTCTGTCGCCCCTCCCGACTAGATTGTTAGCTCGTCAGAGCAGGGCCCTCTTTCCTCCTATTGTCTAACCCAAGGAGTCTGGGCATAATGCCAAAAACTTTTATTGAAGCACTAAAGTAACAGCTCTAACTCAATTGTATCAATATTAATAGAAATTGTAATTTAGCATAGAGCAACTGTTACATATATTAAGACGGGATCAGTATCAAATCCCGCTGGACGGGATCCCGACGGTCGAAATTTTGACACCGGAATCCCTACCACAGAATCCCAACAGGGCTGGTGAGTGGAGCGCAGCTCCTTGCGGGCTCGCTTTGCTCGCCACGCTGTGGGCACAGTGCCTCGCTACGCTTGGCACACTATTGTATTCTCCCTCTATGGGTGTCGTGGACACCCACGGAGGGAGAATATGTCGGGATTGTGGTGCGGGATTCCGACGACGGTATTTCGACCGCCGGGATCCCGTCCAGCGGGATATTGACCGCATCCCATTAAGACAGTGACTTATAAAGGACAGACACTAAACAGATGCTCAGTTTTTAATCAATTTATGTTTATTGTATTTTTTCTTTTTTGTCTATAGTTCACAGTGTTGTCATATTTACATATATTTGTTATTTGTGAGTTTAATATTTCGTAAACCAGTTTATTAGTAGGACACAGATTATAACGTGTCATCTATTTTATACAAAATAATTAAAAGTTACATTTTATATCTTAGTGTACCGAAGACTGATCCTTTTTTCTTCTTTTTTCTTTTTCCTTTATCCTATATCTTTCCCTATTTTATCCTCCAAATTTTTGTTCTCCATCATTTTTCTGGAGTTATATAACACAACATGCAGCACAGTAGAGCGTACCCCTACACCTCACAGGACAAACCCTGTAAAAATGTATTTGGATTAAATATTAATAACCCCTTTATTTGGAGTAAATATACAGCACAGGACAGCACCACTGAATTTATATGGCTGCACCACTGTACTGGATTTATATGGAATTATATGGATTTATATGGAATTATACGGAAGGACCCCAGGAATTATATGGCAGGATTACTGGAATTATAAAGCAGGATCACTGGAATTATAAGGCAGGATCACTGGAATGATATGGCAGGATCACTGGAATGATACGGCAGGATTACTGGAATTATACAGCAGGATTACTGGAATTATACGGCAGTACCACTGTAATTATTTGGCAGGATCACAGGAATTATACGGCAGGATTACTGGAATTATACGGCAGGTTTGCTGGAATTATACGGCAGGATTGCTGGAATTATACGGCAGGATAACTGTAATTATTCGGCAGGATCATGGTAATTATACAGCAGGATTGCTGGAATTATACGCCAGTACCACTGTAATCATATGGCAGGATTACTGGAATTATACGGCAGGTTTGCTGGAAATATACGGCAGGATAGCTGTAATTATACGGCAGGATTGCTGGAATTATACGCCCATACCACTGTAACTGTACGAAAGGATTACTGTAATTATACGGCAGGATTGCTGTAATTATATAGCAGGATCACTGGAATTACGGATAAGCATGTGGAGGGTTGCCTGAAGTCTATTTACTCCCTTACGGGTGCTGCACATAGACCCACTATTGCAGCCTCCTGGGCTGCGAAAGGAATTGAAGCATGGGCTCAGGCACTTGAGAATGAGCTGCTTCAGGATTGTTCAAACACTGCCAGACAATATCTGTCTTATATTACCACAGCCTCCCACTATATTCAGAAGGAGGCCTCTGAGCCAGGTATTATGGTGGCCAAGGCGTCTACAACATCCATCCTTGCTTGCCGGATTCTGTGGTTAAGGTCCTGGAAGGTAGACCTGGATTCCAAAAAGACCTTGGAGGTACTCCCTTTTAAGGGAGACATCCTTTTTGGGAGGATTTGAATAAAGATTGTGACTGACTTGGTGACTGCTAAGACTGCGTTTCTCCCAACTACTAATCCTTCTGCTCCGAAGGCTAAGAGTACTCTTTCGTTCCTTTCGACTTCCAGGGAAAGCAAAAGGTCAGGCTTACTCGAGACAGGCTCGTGCCTCCAATACCACTAAGCCCAAAACAATCTTGGGCAGCCCATCAGCCTGCTTCCAAACAAGACAAGCCTGCTGCACGACGGGGCGGGCCTCCCCCTGGGGGGCCCCAGGGTGGGAGGTTGACTTCTGCAGTTCACCCAGGCCTGGTTAAAGACCACTTCAGACACCTGGGTGCGAGAAGTTCTCTCTCACAGGTATGCAATCTCTTTCAAGAAATGCCCTCCTCGCCAGTTCTGCACGGTGGTTATCCCTGCGTACCCACTGAAAGCGCAAGCTCTCCACTTGGTTGTGCAATTCCTCTTGGACACAGGAGTGGTAGTGCCGGTACCTCTGTCCCAGTGCGGCCAGGGATACTATTCGACCCTGTTTCTAGTTCTGAAGCCAAATGAGTCCTTCCGGCCTATACTCAACCTCAAATCATTGAACAAATTTGTGAGAGTGTCCAAATTCCATATGGAAACTCTGCACTCTGGGGGTGATCCCGAGTTGGTCGCTCGTTAGCTGCTTTTAGCAACATTGCACACGCGAAGTATACGCCTACTGGTAGTGTATCTTAGCATAGCAGAATTGCAAACTAAGGGTTCGCTAATTTTCTCGTAGCGATTACTCCACAGTTTCAAAGTAGCTCCAGACTTACTCAGCCATAGCGATCAGCTCAATCCTTTTTGGTCCTTGTTTGACGTCACAAACATGCCCAGTGTTCGCCCCGCCACTCCTCCATTTCTGCAGACACTCCTGCGTTTTCAACTAGCATGCCTGCGTTTTTCCCAACACTCCCTGAAAACGGTCAGTTTCCGCCCAGAAACACCCACTTCCTGTCAATCACACTACGATCAGCAGAGCGATGGAAAAGCTTTGTTATGCCGTGAGTAAAATACCAAACTTTTGTGTAAAATAACTTGGCGCATGCGCACTGCGAACCATGCACATGCGCAATTGGTGAATCTTCGCACCATTGCGAAAATTTGTAACGAGCGAACAACTCGGAATCACCCCCTCTATTGTACTGGCCATGGAACCCAAAGACTATATGGTATACCTGGACATACAGGATACTTACCTGAATATTCCTATTGCCTTATCGCATCAGCAATATCTGCGGTTTGCTTTTGGCAACCTACATTATCAATTCCAGGCTCTGCCATTTGGACTGACCACGGCTCCTCGGATCTTCACCAAGGTCATGGCCGTGATGACAGCTCATCTCCACCATCAGGGAATCAGGAACCTGCCTTATCTGGACGACTTGCTGATCCTGGCGAACTCCCGAGATGTTCTCCTCAGTCATCTGGAACTGACGGTCCAATTCCTACAAGCCCACGGGTGGCTCATCAACTGGAAAAAGTTCTCGCTGGTACCTGCTCGGAGCATGGTGCACCTGGGGGCACTGTTGAACACACGAAACAGAGATTGTTTCTGTCTCCGGAGAAAGTCCTGAAACTTGGTAGAGTACGCTCAATTTCATTCCCGCCCACTACAGAGGTTAATCCTTTCCAAGTGGGACGGCATGCCTAACCGGATCAGGTCTCAAATTATATCCTTGACTCAGGAGGTTCGCCTGTCACTGAGCTGGCGGCTACAGGACCAACAGTTGAGCAGGGGCCATCCATTCTGGATCCCCAACTGTGACCTGTTGACTACGGATGCCAGTCTGAGGGGCTGGGGTGCGGGGTTGGAGCAACACTCTCTCCACGATCGGTGGACCAAGGAGGAATCTCTCCTCCCAATAAACATTCTGGAATTGCGGGCAGTGTTCAATGCCTTGACTCTTGCCCTGCCTCTGATACAGGCCTGTTCAAGTACAATCAGACAATGCCACCATGGTGGCATACATAAACCATCAAGGTGGCACTCAAAGTTGCATGACAATGCTGGAAGTGTGAAAAATCCATTGTTGGGCGGAACGCCATCTGCAAGTGTTCATTCCGATGCCAGTGTTCATTCCAGGAGTCCCCAACTGGAAAGCAGACCTCCTCAGTCATCAGGACATGCATGCCGGAGAGTGGAGTCTTCATCAGGAAGTCTTTCAAATCCTAGGGGACAAGTGGGGCCTACCAGATGTAGACCTGATGGCGTCTCGACACAATTGCAAGGTTCCGGTCTACGGATCAAGAACAAGGGATCCACAAGCAGAGTTCATGGACGCACTGGCAATTCAATGGAACTTTCAGCTGCCCTATGTGTTCCCTCCAGTGTCACTCCTGCCCAGGGTACTGCGGAAGCTCAAGCACGAAGGAGGAATACTAATTCTAGTCGCTCCAGCATGGCCCAGATGGCATTGGTACCCAGACCTGCAGGGTCTGTCAATAGAGTATCCTCTTCTACTTCCTCGACGCCCAGACCTCCTCCTTCAAGGCCCTTGTGTCTACCCGGACCTGGATTTGACGGTGTGGCTCTTGAAACTTCACTCCTGAGGTCCAAAGGATTCTCAGAGGTGGTCATGCAAACTATGCTAAAGGCCCGCAAGGCGGCTTCTGCCCGGATTTATTATAGGGTCTGGAATTCTTACTTCACCTGGTGTGCTGCTAAGAATTACGATGCTTCAAGTTTAGTACTTCCAGACTACTGGCTTTTTTGCAACAAGGCCTGGATTTAGGAATTCGTCTGACCTCCCTCAAGGTTCACATATCTGCCTTGTCGGTGTGATTTCAGAGAAAAATTGCATCCATGCCTGACGTTCATACCTTCACTCAGGGCATATTGTGGATTCAGCCTCCCTATGTAACTCCTGTGGCTCCATGGGATTTGTCTGTTGTCCTGAAGGCCCTGCAAGAGTCTCCATTCGAACCTCTTGAATTGGTGGACCTGAAATGGCTCACAGCCAAGGTCCTATTTCTGCTGGCTATTGCCTCTGCTAGACGGGTTTCAGACCTAGGAGCTTTGTCATGTCATCCACCCTTTTTGATTTTTCATCATGATCGTGCGGTTCTTCGAACTCGCCCAGGTTATCTACCTAAGGTGGTGTCATCATTCCACCTTAATCAAGAGATTGTGGTTCCGGCCTTCAACTCTTCTCAGTTCTCCTACAAAGAATGTTTTTTGGATGTGGTACGGCTCTCCGTATATATGTGGAGAGGACTGCCTCCATCAGGAGGTCAGTTACCCTTTTTGAACTGTTTGGTTTCCACAAACATGGCTGGCCTGCGAACTAGCAAACCTTGGCCAGAGAGATTAGAATGGTGATTGCACAAGCTTATGCGCAGGCTGGACTCCCAGCTCCTGCTACTATTAAGGCCCATTCTACTCATTCTGTTGGACCTTCTTGGGCACCTCGCCGTGGTCCTCAGTGAACACGTTCATCAGGTTCTATGCCTTTAATACTTTCACCTCCCATGATGCTTCCTTTGAACGCCGGGTTCTTGTGCCCGCTATGGTGCATCCCCTCCCATGAGGAACTACTTTAGGACATCCTCGATGTATTCCCTATGGAATCCCAGTGTACCCGGCTACAGAAAAGGAGATTTATGGTAGACTTACCATGGTTAAATCTCTTTCTGCAAGGTACACTGGATTCCACTGGGCACCCACCCTGACACACTTATCTTCTTTGGGTTTGTATGTCTTTAGCCGCTAGTCCCCTCTCCTATCATAAGAGTGTGGTTCAATGTGACTAACATCTACCATCTCTTTTACCTGCTACTGTATTGGACTGAAACAAAACTGAAACAAAACTGAGCTCCAGTGCCTGGAGGTGGGGTTATAGAGGAGGCGGTGCAATGCATACTGGGAACAGTCAAAGCTTTAGTCTGTTGGTACCTTGGATCAGGATCCAACTCTACACCCCAGTGTATTCCCTGTGGAATCCAGTGTACCTCGCAGAAAGAGATTTAACCATGGTAAGTCTACCATAAATCTCCTTATTCATCATAAACCAAATGAGCAATAAGCCACATTAAAATGTTAAAGTGGATATGTACTGTATATACATGTACCGATCAGGTCTGTTTAGCTCCATAGTCCCAGACAGATGGTTGTACACCAGGGGAAGGGTGATACAGGCAGTAGAACATAGTCATAGACTCATGGCTGTACATCAGGGGAAGGACTGATACTGGCAGTAGCACATAGTCACAGACACACGGCTGTACACCAGGGGAAGGGCTGATACTAGCATTAGCTCATAGTCACAGACACACAGCTGTACACCAGGGGAAGGGCTGATACTGGCATTAGCACATAGTCACAGACACACTGCTGTACACCAGGGGAAGGGCTGATACTGTCAGTAGCACATAGTCACAGACACACGGCTGTACACCAGGGGAAGGGCTGATACCGGCATTAGCACATAGTCACAGACACACAGCTGTACACCAGGGGAAGGGCTGATACTGTCAGTAGCACATAGTCACAGACACACGGCTGTAGACCAGGGGAAGGGCTGATACCGGCATTAGCACATAGTCACATACACACGGCTGTACACCAGGGGAAGGGCTGATACCGGCATTAGCACATAGTCACAGACACACAGCTGTACACCAGGGGAAGGGTGATACTGGCATTAGCACATAGTCACAGACACACGGCTGTACACCAGGGGAAGGGCTGATACCGGCATTAGCACATAGTCACAGACACACGGCTGTACACCAGTGGAAGGGCTGATACTGGCATTAGCACATAGTCACAGACACACTGCTGTACACCAGGGGAAGGGCTATTACTAGCATTAGCACATAGTCACAGACACACAGCTGTACACCAGGGGAAGGGCTGATACCGGCATTAGCACATAGTCACAGACACACGGCTGTACACCAGGGGAAGGGCTGATACTGACATTAGCACATAGTCACAGACACACGGCTGTACACCAGGGGAAGGGCTGATACTAGCATTAGTATATAGTCACAAATGTGCCTCCGACAACAGAAGATAAAGTGGTCTCCACAACATCAGCCAAGTTATTATAGTTCCTTTCATTCATTTATGCTCCTAATATACTGCTCGGTATATCTGACATTAAACATTATAGTGAGGGGACCTGTTGGGTCAGCTTCCAAATGTCATTTATCTAGCACAATGAGACGTCAACATTGAATGGCAAGAGTCATCAGATACAGGGGGAGGTGTAGCAATCCTTGGAGAGAGATAAAGTGGAGAAGATGCCCACAGCGTCTAGTTGTCACCTCTATAGCATAGTCTTTGAAATGAGAGAAGCGGATTGGTTGGATTAGCCAACTTCCCTACTTTATGTCTCTCAAAGACTTGATACATCTCCCCTACCATACAATAACAAGGCGGACACTTACAGAATAGTCTGTAGAGGTCAAGGGATGGCACCAGAGACACCTGAGTCATGGTCTTGTGTGCACTACACACCCCACACACAGGGAGTATACACTACTGAGTAATACAAATAATAATAATAATAATAATAATAAAAATACATTAAAGGTACAGTAAAAAAAAAATCTGAAAATTAAGGTGCATACACACTAGGGAATAATAGTAAACAACGTACTCATTTTGCCCTTCCTGAGCAATGTTGTTTACTATATTGGCCAGTGTGTATGCCGCCGCCAAGCAATAGGCAGCCCATCGGGTCATTAACGGCCCTCGCTGTTGGACGTGCATGCTGCTCAATTTGGACTGTAGTCCAAGAACTGAATGCATTGCCTAGCCGTGGCATGACGTCACTGAGCGATATCGTTGTCATATCGCCCAATGAGTATGCACTGCCGCCGACCGCACTGGCAGGGAAGGGAATACACTAGGCAACGTCGCTCATAGAGCGGATCGCCTAATAAGTACTCACCTTTATACTCAGATGACCTAAAATTAAATAATAAGTAATTTCCTGTGATCTTGTCTCCTTATGTCTAGGGCTTTTATTGAGATATTGAGATGATAGATATACTGTGTATATATATATATATATATATATATATATATATATATATATAGTAAGAGAAGCAAGAAATTCACCGTAGATAATGACTTCGAGGAGAACCGAGTCTATAGGTGGTTGGCAGGAGGTGATAACAGTGATCGAAGCAACAGAAATGACGGAGACGCAGACCTTGGCATAAAGTGAAAGCCAACAATCGCAATCAAACAGAGACATCCATCAGCCATAGCGACAGTGACTTTCTGATATCTGAATCGGATGAGCCTGGAACGTCTGCAGCTGTCCCTTTAGGGTATGTTCCAGAAAACTCAAAAATAACAAGAGCGGCCACCCGTAGAGGCGGACAAAACAAAAGGAACAACAACAAGGAAAGCTGCAAAGAACAAACAGTGGTCTTCAATTTATCGCAGAGGATCCTGACGAAAGAGGAGGTTGTTGTTTTACAAAAAGGCATGTCGTTTGTTCCCACGAATCTTCATAATGAGTTTGAGTGGAAAAGGGGGCACCATAGATTTGCACGCAAATTGCGTCTAAAGGAACATTTTCAACATCAATGTGCTCCTGTTGAGGTTACTCCAATAGCAAGACTTACTCAATCTATCTCTAGATTTACATACGACCCTGTATCTGTCAACCCCTCATTAAAAACCTTTAATCGCCTCCTAGATGAGTCAGTTACACGATTCCAATCAGCTCCGGGGAAGATCTAGAAAAACCTGTCGAAAGGTGAAGCTACGGCTTTGAAAAACCTTGCTCAATATGAGGATATTGTCATCAGGCCCACCAATAAGGGCGGGGCCATTGTAATACAAGGAATAAATGAAAACCGCAGTGAAATTGAGTGAAAACTTGCGGATGTCAACATTTATAAAAAATTACCAGGTGACCCCACGAAACGTTATCAATTGGAACTGTGCTCTGTGTCACGATCCGGGTATCTGGACGCCATTTCTTACCCATCAGATGTCTCCTAAGGCTGGCTCAGTGCTCCAGGATCGGATCCCATCTGTTATCCTAATGTTCACATTCCTGCATCCTCTCCTGTCTCTCTGAGACGCTGTCACAGTAACGCCTTATTACATCTGGCATGGCGTCTCCCGCGGCCTCCGCCGCCGTCCCTGAGCTTCTGCATGCAGAGTGTCAGAGTGGCGATTACGTCAGCCGCGGCCTCCGCTGTGTCCGCGTGGTTGGATGTGCACTTGTCAGCCTGGCGTCTCCTGTCTCCAGTGGCCGGCGCCGCCATTACTGTTTTCATTACCACATGGATTACAAACCAAACTTCCCGCCAAGTGTCTGCATGGGCGCAGCCATCTTGGATTCTGTCAGCTGATCATTTCCTCCAATCTGTTGTCAGTATTGTTAATCTGCATAATTGCCTAGCCAATCCCTTCCTTGCTGCAGGTATAAATACACTGTGCCTGAGCAAGGAAGGCGTCAGTGCTTTGGTTGTCAAACCTAGTTCCTGTTTGTCTCTCTCCTGTGATTGTCTTCCAGGTTCCAGCTCCTGTCTCAAGACTTCCACCATAGAGACCCGCACCAGCATTCCACCTGCGGTGTAGCCTGACTCTCCAATCCATTGTGGATTCATCTGTTTCCAGCTACAACATTACCTGCTTCCAGCTCAGCTTCCAGCAGAGTACAGCTTCCCTTAAAGGGCCGGTGTCCTTTCTACACTTTACCACTCTCCACCGGTATTATTATTTCTCCGCTCTCAAGTTCTACATTTCAGTTCATATTTCATCGCTCCCAAGTTCATTTATTATTTAACTGGTTCCAGCCAGTATCCACTCCGTGCTAACAACAGTCTGGTTCCAGCCAGTATCCACAGCAGCTGTTTTACCTTCAGCAACCCAGCTTTTCCTGGAACACCAGCTGGCACAATCCTGGGTTATCTCCATTGCTACAGTCGGGCCTGGTATGGACTTTCCATCTAGAAGATCATAAGAACTATCTCACACTACCAGTGCCCTGTGGCTCCTGCCATCCTGTAGTACCCAGGAACTGTATTTATTCTTTGCTGACTTTTACGTTTTCTTTTACTGCTGCTGTGTTGCGGAGTTGTCATAATAAACATCATTGACTTTTATCCAAGTTGTCGTGGTCACGCCTTCGGGCAGTTATTATTCATGTTACTTACATGTCCAGGGGTCTGATACAACCTCCCAGGTTCCGGTACATCTCAGCCCCTACAACTGAGGCTGCCTCCCGTCAGCTCAGGCCCTCAGTTGTGACAGTAAGCACTGACCTAATGAATCCAGCCGGAGACCAGGATCAAGCGGCCAGGCCGATGCAAGAACTGGCAGCCCGACTAGAACATCAGGAGGCTGCACAGGGCCACATCATCCGCTGTCTCCAGGATCTCTCTACTCGGCTGGATGGGATTCAGACAACTCTCCGTGGATCAGGCGCGTCTGGTGCGTCAACCACAGTGACTCCAGCTATAACCCCACCCACCTTACCCATTTCTGCTCCACGTCTTCATCTTCCAACGCCAGCAAAATTTGACGGATCTCCAAGATTCTGCAGGGGATTTCTCAACCAGTGTGAGATTCAGTTTGAGCTACAACCTGGCAATTTTCCCAGTGACCGTACAAAAATTGCCTACATCATCTCTCTTCTCAGTGGCTCCGCCCTTGACTGGGCATCATCGTTATGGGAGAGGTCCGACACCCTGCTATCTTCTTACACTGCATTCGTGTCAACATTCAGGCGCATCTTCGACGAGCCAGGCCGGGTAACCTCAGCTTCATCCGAGATTCTCCGTTTACGCCAGGGGTCACGTACTGTAGGACAATATCTGATACAGTTCCAGATCCTGGCATCCGAACTGGCATGGAACGACGAGGCCCTGTATGCTGCATTCTGGCATGGCTTATCTGAGCTTATTAAAGATGAGTTAGCTACCAGAGACTTACCTTCTAAGTTAGATGAGCTAATCTCACTCTGCACGAAAGTTGATTTACGTTTCAGAGAGAGAGCAACTGAGCGTGGAAGATCATCTGCTCCAAAATCTTCTGCTCCTCCTCCTCATCAACTGTCACCATCTAAAGATGAGCCCATGCAAATTGGCCGTTCCCGTTTAACTCCTGCTGAGCGCCGAAGACGTCTCTCTGAGTCTCTTTGTCTTTACTGTGCAGCTCCGTCTCACACCATCAATGCCTGTCCCGAACGTCCGGGAAAACTCCAAACCCTAGCTCGCCCAGGAGAGGGCCGGCTAGGAGTAATGATCTCCTCTCCATCTCCTCATGATTGTAATCTCCCAGTCTCGCTTCAAGTTGCTCAACGTTATCGGAACGTCATTGCTCTCCTTGATTCCGGAGCAGCTGGGAACTTTATTACTGAAGCCTATGTTAAACGGTGGTCCCTACCCACCGAGAGACTTCCTTCCTCCTTTTCCTTAACTGCCGTGGATGGCAGTAAAATTTTTGATACTGTTATTGCTCTAAGGACTCTACCAGTTCGTCTGAGAGTGGGAGTTCTTCATTCCGAACTTATTTCACTTTTAGTGACTCCAAGAGCCACACATCCTGTGGTCCTGGGCCTTCCATGGCTCCGTCTTCACAATCCTACAATTGATTGGATGACTACGCAAATCCTGGCATGGGGTTCCTCCTGTGCAGAGACATGTTTGTTTAAAGTATTGCCTGTCTGTTCTTCCTCCCCCAGGTCGTCTGATGTTCCACCTCCTCCATATCAAGATTTCACGGATGTGTTCAGTAAAGCTTCTGCTGATATCCTTCCTCCTCATAGAGAATGGGACTGCCCGATTGATCTCGTTCCAGGGAAGGTTCCACCTCGAGGCCGAACTAATCCGTTGTCTCTGCCTGAGACGCATTCTATGGAGGAATACATTAAAGAGAACCTAGCAAAGGGGTTCATTCGACCTTCTTCTTCCCCAGCCGGCGCAGGCTTCTTTTTTGTAAAAAAGAAAGATGGTGGTCTGCGGCCGTGCATCGACTACAGAGGTTTGAACGACATTACCATCAAGAACCGTTATCCTTTACCCCTGATTACTGAGCTCTTTGACAGAGTTAGCGGAGCTACCATCTTTACAAAGCTGGACTTGCGAGGTGCATACAATCTCATCCGGATCCGTGAGGGTGACGAGTGGAAGACCGCCTTTAACACCCGTGACGGACATTATGAGTACCTCGTCATGCCCTTCGGATTGAGCAATGCTCCAGCTGTCTTCCAGCATTTTGTCAATGAGATTTTCAGAGACATTCTATACCGTCATGTCGTGGTCTATCTAGACGATATCCTCATTTTTGCCAACGATTTAGAGGAACATCGTTTTTGGGTTAAAGAGGTTCTGTCCCGTCTCCGTGTCAATCATCTCTATTGCAAATTAGAAAAATGCGTCTTTGAAGTCAAGTCCATTCCGTTTCTAGGGTACATTGTGTCCGGTTCCGGACTAGAGATGGATCCTGAGAAACTACAAGCAATTCAGAATTGGCCAGTACCCTTAACCCTCAAAGGGGTCCAGAGGTTCTTAGGGTTCGCCAATTATTACCGAAAGTTTATACGAGACTTTTCCACCATTGTGGCGCCTATTACTGCTTTCACCAAGAAGGGTGCTAACCCGTCCAAGTGGTCTGAAGAAGCCATGCAAGCTTTTCATCTTTTAAAACAGAGGTTCATCTCTGCGCCTGTCCTGAAACAGCCTGACGTCGACTCTCCTTTCATCCTAGAGGTGGATGCCTCCTCCGTTGGAGTAGGAGCGGTGTTATCTCAGAGGGCTAAAGATGGCCATTTACATCCTTGCAGTTTCTTCTCCCGGAAGTTCTCCCCAGCTGAGCGCAACTATGCCATTGGCGACCAGGAGTTGCTAGCCATCAAGCTCGCTCTAGAAGAGTGGAGGTATCTGTTGGAGGGAGCTTCTCATTTAATCACCATACTTACAGACCACAAGAACCTTTTATACCTGAAGGGCGCACAATGTCTCAACCCTCGTCAGGCCAGATGGGCACTTTTCTTTTCCAGGTTCGACTTTAAACTCCAGTTCTGTCCGGGCTCTCAGAATCGCAAGGCCGATGCCCTTTCCCGCTCATGGGAGCAAGAAAATGAGTCAGAGTCTTCAGACAAGCATCCTATTATAAATCCGTTGGCATTCTCCACGGTAGGGATGGACTCTACGCCCCCATCAGGGAAAAGTTTTGTGAAGCCGATGCTAAGGAAGAAGCTCATGCATTGGGCCCATGCTTCCCGTTTTGCCGGACATACAGGTATCCAAAAAACCCTGGAGTTTATCTCTAGGTCCTATTGGTGGCCAACTCTGAAAAAGGACGTCTTGGAGTTTATTGCATCTTGCCCAAAGTGTGCCCAACATAAAGTATCCCGCCAGTCGCCTGCAGGGCAACTGGTTCCACTATCCGTTCCCCGTCGACCATGGACCCACTTGTCGATGGATTTCATTACAGACTTACCCATGTGCAACAAGTTCAATAGCATCTGGGTGGTAGTTGACCGGTTCACCAAGATGGCACACTTCATTCCTCTCACCGGTCTTCCGTCAGCTTCCAAGTTGGCTCAAGTATTCATACAAGAGATCTTCCGACTCCACGGTCTTCCTGAAGAAATTATCTCAGATCGAGGAGTTCAATTCACAGCCAAATTCTGGCGAAGTTTATGTCAAGTCCTTCAAGTCAAGCTAAAGTTTTCCACGGCTTACCATCCTCAGACCAATGGTCAAACCGAGAGGGTGAATCAGGACTTGGAGGCCTTCCTCCGCATCTATGTGTCCTCCTCTCAAGATGACTGGGTTCAATTACTTCCCTGGGCCGAGTTCTGTCATAACAACCAGTATCATTCTTCATCTGCTTCAACACCATTCTTCACTAACTTTGGATTCCACCCTAAAGTCCCTGAGTTCCAACCGCTTCCAGCAACTTCTGTTCCCGCAGTGGATATCACCTTGCATCAGTTTGCCGATATCTGGAAGAGCGTACGATCAGCTCTGCTCAAGGCATCGTTCAGGTACAAGAAGTTTGCGGATAAGAAGCGTCGAGCAGTTCCTGCTCTCAAGGTGGGTGATCGGGTATGGTTATCCACGAAGAATTTGAGGTTAAGAGTTCCCAGTATGAAGTTTGCACCTCGCTATATCGGTCCTTTCAAGATTGAACAAGTCATCAATCCTGTTGCTTACAGACTTCAGTTGCCTCCCTTCTTAAAAATACCCAGGACATTCCATGTTTCCCTGTTGAAACCGCTGATCTTGAATCGGTTTCATTCCTCACTTCCTCCAACTCCGAAAGTCCAAACTCAACGAGGCGTTGAGTATGAAGTGGCCAAGATCCTGGACTCACGTCACCGTTACGGTCAACTACAGTATCTTATTGACTGGAAGGGTTACGGCCCTGAGGAACGTTCATGGACCAATGCTTCTGATGTCCATGCTCCTGCCTTGGTCCGGAGATTCCATTCCAAGTTTCCTCAAAAGCCAAAGAAGTGTCCTGGGGCCACTCCTAAAGGGGGGGGTGCTGTCACGATCCGGGTATCTGGACGCCATTTCTTACCCATCAGATGTCTCCTAAGGCTGGCTCAGCGCTCCAGGATCGGATCCCATCTGTTATCCTAATGTTCACATTCCTGCATCCTCTCCTGTCTCTCTGAGACGCTGTCACAGTAACGCCTTATTACATCTGGCATGGCGTCTCCCGCGGCCTCCGCCGCCGTCCCTGAGCTTCTGCATGCAGAGTGTCAGAGTGGCGATTACGTCAGCCGCGGCCTCCGCTGTGTCCGCGTGGTTGGATGTGCACTTGTCAGCCTGGCGTCTCCTGTCTCCAGTGGCCGGCGCCGCCATTACTGTTTTCATTACCACATGGATTACAAACCAAACTTCCCGCCAAGTGTCTGCATGGGCGCAGCCATCTTGGATTCTGTCAGCTGATCATTTCCTCCAATCTGTTGTCAGTATTGTTAATCTGCATAATTGCCTAGCCAATCCCTTCCTTGCTGCAGGTATAAATACACTGTGCCTGAGCAAGGAAGGCGTCAGTGCTTTGGTTGTCAAACCTAGTTCCTGTTTGTCTCTCTCCTGTGATTGTCTTCCAGGTTCCAGCTCCTGTCTCAAGACTTCCACCATAGAGACCCGCACCAGCATTCCACCTGCGGTGTAGCCTGACTCTCCAATCCATTGTGGATTCATCTGTTTCCAGCTACAACATTACCTGCTTCCAGCTCAGCTTCCAGCAGAGTACAGCTTCCCTTAAAGGGCCGGTGTCCTTTCTACACTTTACCACTCTCCACCGGTATTATTATTTCTCCGCTCTCAAGTTCTACATTTCAGTTCATATTTCATCGCTCCCAAGTTCATTTATTATTTAACTGGTTCCAGCCAGTATCCACTCCGTGCTAACAACAGTCTGGTTCCAGCCAGTATCCACAGCAGCTGTTTTACCTTCAGCAACCCAGCTTTTCCTGGAACACCAGCTGGCACAATCCTGGGTTATCTCCATTGCTACAGTCGGGCCTGGTAAGGACTTTCCATCTAGAAGATCATAAGAACTATCTCACACTACCAGTGCCCTGTGGCTCCTGCCATCCTGTAGTACCCAGGAACTGTATTTATTCTTTGCTGACTTTTACGTTTTCTTTTACTGCTGCTGTGTTGCGGAGTTGTCATAATAAACATCATTGACTTTTATCCAAGTTGTCGTGGTCACGCCTTCGGGCAGTTATTATTCATGTTACTTACATGTCCAGGGGTCTGATACAACCTCCCAGGTTCCGGTACATCTCAGCCCCTACAACTGAGGCTGCCTCCCGTCAGCTCAGGCCCTCAGTTGTGACACTCTGTTCTTGATACAGCAGCTAAAGATGGAATTATTTCTCTAGCATTACAGAAGTTATTATATAAAGAATATCCCACAATTCCAGTTCTGTACACGTTACCGAAGCTGCATAAAAGTGTTGAGCGGCTGCCGGGTCGGCCTATCATCTCCACCCAGGATTCGCTATATCAAATCATTGCCCAATTGCTGGACTACATCCTGCAGCCTCCATTACTCCTTAAAAAATCTTTTCTCAAGGAAACTACCAGTTTTATTAAACTACTACTGGACATGGAACAAGTACCGGAAGGCACTTTGATGTGTTGCTTGGATGTGTGCAATTGATACACGTTAGTCCCTCATGATGAGGGACTGGCGTCTATGAAATACTTCCTGGATCAGTTTTTAGGTCCATTATTGTTGAATCATAGCTTGTTTATGCAATTTTTAGTTCTAACACTGTTTAGGAATTATTTTCTCTATGACAGCCAATATTTTCTACAATTGCGTGGCTGTGCCATGGGGTCAGCAGTGGCCCCGGCATATGCGAACGTATTCATGTTCGGTGTGGAGGACCGTATGTTCCTAAATAGACCAGAGATCAGTCAGAATATCTTGGCATATACCCAGTACATAGATGACATTTTCATTCTATGGAACGGGAGTGCTGATCAATTCGACCACATGATGGTGAAGGTTAACGAGATTGACACACCTATTAAATATACTTATTCATATAGTAATAAAGTTACGCAGTTTCTAGATGTTAAAGTGATCATTAACAATGGAAGGATTGAAACGGACATCTTTTTCAAAGATGTAGACCGAAACACAATCCTACTCGCAGGTAGCCACCACCCCATATCTCTGAAGTGGGGTCTCCCGCTATCACAGATGATGAGGGTGGCACGAATTATAAGTGATCCATCTAAAATACCTGAACAGTTAGATGTATTAATCGATAAATTCAGTAGGCGAGGGTATGATTATAATACACTATTATCTCAGAAAGTGCAGGTCCTTAAAATTCCGAGATCCCAACTACTGCAACCATCTAGGCGTGACAATAAACATGTTATACCATTGGTGAGTACATATACAGTGGCTAGTCCCATTATCAATCAGGCCACTAAAGCATTGTGGCCCATAGCGAAGTCTGACAAAGAGCTGGTTTGCTTCAAGGAGAATAGACCCATGGCTGCTTTCAAGAGAGGCTGCAATCTGCGAGATAGACTCGTGATAACGGAAATTTCTGGTCGGAAGCCTCTAGACCCCCAATGTATACACTAAGCAACCTGGCTGCTACAGTTGCCATGATTGTGTCACGTGTAGATATATGGTGCCATGTAAAAGCTTCAAACACCCTAGCTCTAATAAAACATTTGATATCCGTTATGTACTTACATGCAAAACTACCCATGTGGTATATGTCATCCAATGTCTGTGTAGTCTATATTACGAGGGACAAACTACACGCAAATTTAGGGACCGGATGGCCCTCCACCGTTCTAGTATTGACCTATCTATAGCAGGGAGATCCACAGACCAGCCAGTGGCACATCACTTTAAAACTAAGGGCCACCTGTTATCTGATCTTAGATATTTTATCATAGATCATATACCAGAATCCCCACGGGGAGGCGACCGGAGCAAGGCATTACCTCTAGCTGAGTCACGGTGGATATTTAGACTGAATACTATGGTACTTGATGGGCTTAACAAGAAAATTAATTGGAATAGCATTATGTGATGGCCATTATAGCAGCTGTGTGGTTGTGCAATATTATATGCACAAGTGCATGGCTATATAGGCAGCTATGTAATTGTGCAATATGTTTCCATACCATAGATTTTCATTATATTGTGATGTTCCATGTTCTGTATTCTTATGTGTATATATTAGAGATGAGCGGGTTCGGTTTCTCTGAATCCGAACCCGCCAGAACTTCATGTTTTTTTTCACGGGTCCGAGCGACTCGGATCTTCCCGCCTTGCTCGGTTAACCCGAGCGCGCCCGAACGTCATCATGACGCTGTCGGATTCTCGCGAGGCTCGGATTCTATCGCGAGACTCGGATTCTATATAAGGAGCCCGCGTCGCCGCCATTTTCACACGTGCATTGAGATTGATAGGGAGAGGACGTGGCTGGCGTCCTCTCCGTTTAGAATTAGAATAGATTAGAGAGACACTTGATTTACTAATTTTGGGGAGCATTAGGAGTACTCAGTAGTGTACAGTGCAGAGTTTTGCTGATAGTGACCAGTGACCACCACTTTTATTTATAATCCGTTCTCTGCCTGAAAAAAGCGATACACAGCACACAGTGACTCAGTCACATACCATATCTGTGTGCACTGCTCAGGCTCAGGCCAGTGTGCTGCATCATCTATTATCTATATATAATATTATATATATCTGTCTGACTGCTCAGCTCACACAGCTTATAATTGTGGGGGAGACTGGGGAGCACTACTGCAGTGCCAGTTATAGGTTATAGCAGGAGCCAGGAGTACATAATATATTATATAGTGAGTGACCACCAGACACACAGTGCAGTTTATTTAATATATCCGTTCTCTGCCTGAAAAAAGCGATACACACAGTGACTCAGTCAGTCACATACCATATCTGTGTGCACTGCTCAGGCTCAGGCCAGTGTGCTGCATCATCTATATATATATTATATATCTGTCTGACTGCTCAGCTCACACAGCTTATAATTGTGGGGGAGACTGGGGAGCACTACTGCAGTGCCAGTTATAGGTTATAGCAGGAGCCAGGAGTACATAATATTATATTAAAATTAAACAGTGCACACTTTTGCTGCAGGAGTGCCACTGCCAGTGTGACTAGTGACCAGTGACCTGACCACCAGTATATAATATTAGTAGTATACTATCTCTTTATCAACCAGTCTATATTAGCAGCAGACACAGTACAGTGCGGTAGTTCACGGCTGTGGCTACCTCTGTGTCGGCACTCGGCAGCCCGTCCATAATTGTATATACCACCTAACCGTGGTTTTTTTTTCTTTCTTTATACATACATACTAGTTACGAGTATACTATCTCTTTATCAACCAGTCTATATATTAGCAGCAGACACAGTACAGTGCGGTAGTTCACGGCTGTGGCTACCTCTGTGTCGGCACTCGGCAGCCCGTCCATAATTGTATATACCACCTAACCGTGGTTTTTTTTTCTTTCTTTATACATACATACTAGTTACGAGTATACTATCTCTTTATCAACCAGTCTATATATTAGCAGCAGACACAGTACAGTGCGGTAGTTCACGGCTGTGGCTACCTCTGTGTCGGCACTCGGCAGCCCGTCCATAATTGTATATACCACCTAACCGTGGTTTTTTTTTCTTTCTTTATACATACATACTAGTTACAAGTATACTATCTCTTTATCAACCAGTCTATATATTAGCAGCAGACACAGTACAGTGCGGTAGTTCACGGCTGTGGCTACCTCTGTGTCGGCACTCGGCAGCCCGTCCATAATTGTATATACCACCTAACCGTGGTTTTTTTTTCTTTCTTTATACATACATACTAGTTACGAGTATACTATCTCTTTATCAACCAGTCTATATATTAGCAGCAGACACAGTACAGTGCGGTAGTTCACGGCTGTGGCTACCTCTGTGTCGGCACTCGGCAGCCCGTCCATAATTGTATACTAGTATCCAATCCATCTCCATTGTTTACCTGAGGTGCCTTTTAGTTGTGCCTATTAAAATATGGAGAACAAAAATGTTGAGGTTCCAAAATTAGGGAAAGATCAAGATCCACTTCCACCTCGTGCTGAAGCTGCTGCCACTAGTCATGGCCGAGACGATGAAATGCCAGCAACGTCGTCTGCCAAGGCCGATGCCCAATGGCATAGTACAGAGCATGTCAAAACCAAAACACCAAATATCAGTAAAAAAAGGACTCCAAAACCTAAAATAAAATTGTCGGAGGAGAAGCGTAAACTTGCCAATATGCCATTTACCACACGGAGTGGCAAGGAACGGCTGAGGCCCTGGCCTATGTTCATGGCTAGTGGTTCAGCTTCACATGAGGATGGAAGCACTCAGCCTCTCGCTAGAAAACTGAAAAGACTCAAGCTGGCAAAAGCACCGCAAAGAACTGTGCGCTCTTTGAAATCCCAAATCCACAAGGAGAGTCCAATTGTGTCGGTTGCGATGCCTGACCTTCCCAACACTGGACGTGAAGAGCATGCGCCTTCCACCATTTGCACGCCCCCTGCAAGTGCTGGAAGGAGCACCCGCAGTCCAGTTCCTGATAGTCAGATTGAAGATGTCAGTGTTGAAGTACACCAGGATGAGGAGGATATGGGTGTTGCTGGCGCTGGGGAGGAAATTGACCAGGAGGATTCTGATGGTGAGGTGGTTTGTTTAAGTCAGGCACCCGGGGAGACACCTGTTGTCCGTGGGAGGAATATGGCCGTTGACATGCCAGGTGAAAATACCAAAAAAATCAGCTCTTCGGTGTGGAGGTATTTCACCAGAAATGCGGACAACAGGTGTCAAGCCGTGTGTTCCCTTTGTCAAGCTGTAATAAGTAGGGGTAAGGACGTTAACCACCTCGGAACATCCTCCCTTATACGTCACCTGCAGCGCATTCATAATAAGTCAGTGACAAGTTCAAAAACTTTGGGTGACAGCGGAAGCAGTCCACTGACCAGTAAATCCCTTCCTCTTGTAACCAAGCTCACGCAAACCACCCCACCAACTCCCTCAGTGTCAATTTCCTCCTTCCCCAGGAATGCCAATAGTCCTGCAGGCCATGTCACTGGCAATTCTGACGAGTCCTCTCCTGCCTGGGATTCCTCCGATGCATCCTTGCGTGTAACGCCTACTGCTGCTGGCGCTGCTGTTGTTGCCGCTGGGAGTCGATGGTCACTTCCAGTAAGCAATTGACTGTTCAACAGTCCTTTGCGAGGAAGATGAAATATCACAGCAGTCATCCTACTGCAAAGCGGATAACTGAGTCCTTGACAACTATGTTGGTGTTAGACGTGCGTCCGGTATCCGCCGTTAGTTCACAGGGAACTAGACAATTTATTGAGGCAGTGTGCCCCCGTTACCAAATACCATCTAGGTTCCACTTCTCTAGGCAGGCGATACCGAGAATGTACACGGACGTCAGAAAAAGACTCACCAGTGTCCTAAAAAATGCAGTTGTACCCAATGTCCACTTAACCACGGACATGTGGACAAGTGGAGCAGGGCAGGGTCAGGACTATATGACTGTGACAGCCCACTGGGTAGATGTATGGACTCCCGCCGCAAGAACAGCAGCGGCGGCACCAGTAGCAGCATCTCGCAAACGCCAACTCTTTCCTAGGCAGGCTACGCTTTGTATCACCGCTTTCCAGAATACGCACACAGCTGAAAACCTCTTACGGCAACTGAGGAAGATCATCGCGGAATGGCTTACCCCAATTGGACTCTCCTGTGGATTTGTGGCATCGGACAACGCCAGCAATATTGTGTGTGCATTAAATATGGGCAAATTCCAGCACGTCCCATGTTTTGCACATACCTTGAATTTGGTGGTGCAGAATTTTTTAAAAAACGACAGGGGCGTGCAAGAGATGCTGTCGGTGGCCAGAAAAATTGCGGGACACTTTCGGCGTACAGGCACCACGTACAGAAGACTGGAGCACCACCAAAAACTACTGAACCTGCCCTGCCATCATCTGAAGCAAGAAGTGGTAACGAGGTGGAATTCAACCCTCTATATGCTTCAGAGGTTGGAGGAGCAGCAAAAGGCCATTCAAGCCTATACAATTGAGCACGATATAGGAGATGGAATGCACCTGTCTCAAGTGCAGTGGAGAATGATTTCAACGTTGTGCAAGGTTCTGATGCCCTTTGAACTTGCCACACGTGAAGTCAGTTCAGACACTGCCAGCCTGAGTCAGGTCATTCCCCTCATCAGGCTTTTGCAGAAGAAGCTGGAGGCATTGAAGAAGGAGCTAAAAGGGAGCGATTCCGCTAGGCATGTGGGACTTGTGGATGCAGCCCTTAATTCGCTTAACAAGGATTCACGGGTGGTCAATCTGTTGAAATCAGAGCACTACATTTTGGCCACCGTGCTCGATCCTAGATTTAAAGCCTACCTTGGATCTCTCTTTCCGGCAGACACAGGTCTGCTGGGGTTGAAAGACCTGCTGGTGACAAAATTGTCAAGTCAAGCGGAACGCGACCTGTCAACATCTCCTCCTTCACATTCTCCCGCAACTGGGGGTGCGAGGAAAAGGCTCAGAATTCCAAGCCCACCCGCTGGCGGTGATGCAGGGCAGTCTGGAGCGACTGCTGATGCTGACATCTGGTCCGGACTGAAGGACCTGACAACGATTACGGACATGTCGTCTACTGTCACTGCATATGATTCTCTCAACATTGATAGAATGGTGGAGGATTATATGAGTGACCGCATCCAAGTAGGCACGTCACACAGTCCGTACTTATACTGGCAGGAAAAAGAGGCAATTTGGAGGCCCTTGCACAAACTGGCTTTATTCTACCTAAGTTGCCCTCCCACAAGTGTGTACTCCGAAAGAGTGTTTAGTGCCGCCGCTCACCTTGTCAGCAATCGGCGTACGAGGTTACATCCAGAAAATGTGGAGAAGATGATGTTCATTAAAATGAATTATAATCAATTCCTCCGCGGAGACATTGACCAGCAGCAATTGCCTCCACAAAGTACACAGGGAGCTGAGATGGTGGATTCCAGTGGGGACGAATTGATAATCTGTGAGGAGGGGGATGTACACGGTGATATATCGGAGGGTGAAGATGAGGTGGACATCTTGCCTCTGTAGAGCCAGTTTGTGCAAGGAGAGATTAATTGCTTCTTTTTTGGGGGGGGTCCAAACCAACCCGTCATATCAGTCACAGTCGTGTGGCAGACCCTGTCACTGAAATGATGGGTTGGTTAAAGTGTGCATGTCCTGTTTTGTTTATACAACATAAGGGTGGGTGGGAGGGCCCAAGGACAATTCCATCTTGCACCTCTTTTTTCTTTTCTTTTTCTTTGCATCATGTGCTGATTGGGGAGGTTTTTTTTGGAAGGGACATCCTGCGTGACACTGCAGTGCCACTCCTAGATGGGC